>NC_064631.1:126496057-126799087 GCF_023864275.1 Schistocerca cancellata
TTCCAACAGGACAATGCACGTCCGCATGTATCCCGTGCCACCCAACGTGCTCTAGAAGGTGTAAGTCAACTACCCTGGCCAGCAAGATCTCCGGATCTGTCCCCCATTGAGCATGTTTGGGACTGGATGAAGCGTCGTCTCACGCGGTCTGCACGTCCAGCACGAACGCTGGTCCAACTGAGGCGCCAGGTGGAAATGGCATGGCAAGCCGTTCCACAGGACTACATCCAGCATCTCTACGATCGTCTCCATGGGAGAATAGCAGCCTGCATTGCTGCGAAAGGTGGATATACACTGTACTAGTGCCGACATTGTGCATGCTCTGTTGCCTGTGTCTATGTGCCTGTGGTTCTGTCAGTGTGATCATGTGATGTATCTGACCCCAGGAATGTGTCAATAAAGTTTCCCCTTCCTGGGACAATGAATTCACGGTGTTCTTATTTCAATTTCCAGGAGTGTAGTACACTGTGACAACACATCGTCTAATGATATTTAGTATTATGACATTCTAATAAGTGTTGAGCATCTTGAGCCGTCAGTTCGATGAAGTTTCATTATGGATGAATCAGTGAAAAAACTAGTGAGTTTAGATATCTGCAATGCAAGTTCTTGCATCGTTGATTTTATTAGTTAACTGCAGTTTTGTTTATCGTTGTCAATATCAGTTTTTAGTTTCATTAACTGAATGCCTTTGGTTCTCATCCTTTTCAGTTTTGTATCAATATTCACTGAATTTGTGCCTTTTATAAAATTATATCACTTTTTTATTGTTTTTTTTGTGTATATCCTGCATAAGATCACAGACTTTTGTTTTGAGTATGTTAGTAGTTGTCGTTCCTTTTGTGTACGGATATGCTTCAATTGTAACAATATTTCTCTAATTGCACCGATATGGTAACGTTCGAAGTGTAAGTAGTGTGAGTGCGTGTGTGTGTGTGGGGGGGGGGGGGGTAGGTGGGTGGGTGTGTGGGTGGTTGAGTTCTAACAAAATTTCCCTGTTTCCATCGATTTCTCAAACGGAGCGAAGGGCTATATCACCAGTAATTTTCTAACACCATTTCTTCGTGTCCTGCGATTTTTTAAGACTAGCCCTCAATAGGAATATGTGTCTGACAGACACGGTAATGAAGAAAACCGAATAAGTGTTGCTTTTCACGTGAAGCAACACTTTCATTTGTTAGTACAATTAATACCCTTCAGGAGTAACAATTTCAATATGTATTTCTTTGATGAATACTCATACTTCGCTCAAACCTCTTTTGCTTCTTTTCATTTTTTATTTTTACTGTTTACATTGCAAATAAGCCAAAATAGTGCTCAGTACATTGTATTTATCCGTATTCCCATCACAGCCATGAGCAGGGGAGGCAAATGAATATTTGGGTTGTTCTCATCATCATTACACACTCATCACCCAATGCATCGATTGAAATAAGACTTGCTCTTGGCGGCCGACCGTCCCTGAATGGGGCCTCCCAGCCAACGAACTCACACGCTCATTTCATTTACGGGAAGGTATTCTATGGTGAATACGAGATTATCTATTTTTATTATTTTACAGTTGACGATTTACACGTTGTGGGGCGACATTCGTCGTTGAGACAGGGGAACCAATAATTTTATCGGCATCTTGCACATGTCATAAACGCATCATTTTTACAATTAGGTAGCTGTTTTAAAGTGTCTATAGAAAAGCAAACATAGTTCCCATTTATAAAATGTTTCCTCTCACTGGACAGTTTGGCAGTAAACAGCGGAGTAATGAAGTCTTGTACCCTTTGGCAGAAAACCGCGGACTAACGCAGTCACGTACCGTTTAATTACAATCCATCGTGTAGGCTGCAAGTTCAGTCCCTTTCTGGAAATTTACTTGAAATACTATATTTTTCCTTACCTTCGCTTTCAATATTAACAAATACAATGTATTGGTCATTAACTTAGTTTATATGCAGTGTGAGGAACGTAAAAACTGAAACAGAAAAGAAAACTGTCCACTTGGGGACTCAACCGCACGACCGTTGACGAATCGTTCCCTGCCATTTACATCGCTCCAACCACCTCCTGGAGAATACCTTGACACAAATGGCTCATGCCCCGCCCGATCCACGCGAAAAATGCTACTTTTTCTAAGCGTTTGGCCATTTGTCACAGCCACTACTGCCTCTTTCACTTGTGTTCAAGCTCTCCATATACCATATATTTCGTCGAAATCGATGATAACGAGTAAGCGTGGTTGCCTTGTAAGCAAACTGTTGGCAACCCCGTCCCAGGCGAGACACGCGATTTTTCTGCTCTTGTGAAGATAAGTTATTTAGGTTGTAATAACAGTAGAGGTACTCAGTGAACACATGTATTAGTGTGCTTCTCAGCATACTGTCAAAGCTATCACTTTTCGTTATATATAACTGCAGTATACGCAAAAAAATCGTTAATCGGGTTGTAGTTGTTTACGCTTTGGCGCAGTGAACTTAGAGAATCGCGTTTAATTTTTCTACTTTATTCCAGCAATTTAAGTAGAGTGTGTATATCTTCATTATTTAGTTCACAAATCTGGAACAGCGCGTAAATTCTTTTGATTCAGTACTATTTTGTTTGGTTTACACTGCGTATAGACCAAGTTTTTGTAAATGTGTTTCCTTCTGATTGGTAATTTATTTGAATTTTGTCATAAGTGGGATGTGCCTGATTGCTGGATTGTTAGTTCTTGGGTTCGGGGTGACGGGTGCTGTGTTTCCACTGCGATGTCTGAAGTGGTATGGAGACTGGGAAGGTGAATGAGGCTTTCAGTTATTTTGTAGGAGATGTATTAGAGACAGTTAGTGGAAGGGGAAAATAATTGCACATCAGGCTTGATTAGACAAGATCAGGAAAGACGTGGACAGCTTAAGGAGGCAGAAGGGCAAATAGTGGGGGAATGTGGCAACAGGTAAACGAAGAAAATGCATCAGACAGCTTTGAGGTTTACGTGAAAAATACGTTTGACCTGCTGTTTCTGTTTGCAACCGATGAGCATCAGCCAGATGTAAGTGTAGACAGGACTAAACGAAATACCAGCAGCAAACTGAACAATGAGACTGTATGAAAATTACTAAAGAAAACAAAAACTTAGTTGTTTGGTAGTTCTCATACTGGAGGTACGGGCCATATATTGCAGGATGAACTTGGATCAAGATACAAGGTCACCAACTGTTTTTTAAATATAGTGTTCGTCAGTGGCAGGTGACAGAGGATACAGTACTCTCTTTGTTAAGACCCCCCAAGGAAGAAACCGTGATTGTAATTGGTGGGCTGGCCACCAGTATTAGCTGACATCCTGTGTAAAATGTAGACTGCGACGTAGTAAAGATTGCATCAGCATTTGGACGTACCAGTGTTAAATTTGTGTCTGTTCTGAGAGGCCATGGTCGGCCTCAATTGAACTGATGTAAGGAAAGTTAATTTAGAATTGGAACGGCCGTTTCTGTCAGATGCACGATCACATATTGGTGTGGTTGCTGTTAATTCTGTTCGTAGATGGGATTGTGTTAGTCACGGTATTCACCTCAAGATGAAAGAAGAAGATAAAGTGTCTGGCATAAATGTACATAATTTAGGGGGCTGGGTACTGTCATAAGTGATAGAATACCAGTGGTTGTAGGTATGAGAGCAGCACTATTTTTAAGGTAGGAAGCACAGAAAGAAACAAAATTTTAAGAAAGTTTAAGATTAAAACTAACATTCAGTATGAGAGTGAGTCAAATCAATTTAATTCTAGCCCAATGCATCACTACAAAATTTATTGGTTAAAGATATTTAGCAAGCAGGAGTAATTTTATTGCTATCGAGTTTTTATCTCACCTACTGCAAACTATAACTACCTCCACAGCATCAAAATTTGCGAGGACTAAGAAGTAAAATTATTGACTTACTTCCATGCATTGATGAATTGGAATCATCAAACCTAGTTGACATGATCTGTCTCTCTTGCCTCTTGTATAGATGTATTTATTGTGGCAGGATTTAGGTTAGCATCTTACTTTTGTGGAGCTAAAGTGGAGAAACCCAAAGTAGCCACATTCATCAGGAATTATCAAAAAATTAATAACACACACATTCATAAAATTAGCGTAGAGCACCATGTGGAAGCATGTGCGACAGGAGTAGAACAGCGTATTAAATCTTTCATAATGCATTTAGGTGTGTACGGGGCAACCAAAGGCAACTTTAATGTATTCATGTACCACCTTGAATCTCACTTGGTCTATTGAACAACAGAAAATGTTGTAACAGTGGTTTCTCGTGATTTTAAAGCCGATTTTCCTGGAAACCATTCCAATAAAACTTCATTACAGTCAGAAACACTATCATTCAACTTAGTTTGTACAGTAAACTTCAGAACTAGGATAGCTAATTGCTCACAAACGGACATTGATATCTTTATACATAGCTTTGAACATCAAAATTGTTAATCAAATCCAATAGTCTGTGGCTTTTCAGACCATGACATTTTTTTCCTTTTGCCAAATAACAGCACCGAACACGATATGAAATTTTCTAAATCTGAGTCCTAGAGGATACTTTAGAGCGAAAAACTGATTATTTTGGTAATTCCTCAAGGAAATGAACCAGAGTGATGCAGTGCTATTTACGGCATGCACGAAGGAAGACAAGAGTTTCATTAATAAAATCCTCGCCTTATCTGAATACAGTTTTTTCCTAAGACTAATCCAAATTAGAGAAAAGTCTGTATGGAAGCCTACAACCACGCTTAAAACAGAACTGTATCAGTCAATCAGAAAGACCTGTCATATTCACACTGTCGCTCGCAGCAAGCCAACTGCAAAGTACTAAAATAATGATAATGCACATTACGAAAAGTATTTTATCATCTTAGATAGCAAAATAAACATAATATGAGATGTAGTTAAGGTGTACACGTCTGGAACCAGAGATTAAATGGAGAACATAGCTTTAAGAGTAAATAATTGATGATTCATTGCTAACAGATGGGTGCAGTGTCCCAAAACTTTTGTAACAAGCATTTCATAACTGTTACTGACAATATGGTCCTGTTAAATTCAGCCGATTCTCAGATCAAACATAACAATTTACAATGACCCTTGCAACACCAGCAGAAATAATTTCCACCAAAAAATCTTTAAAGTAAATAAAACTTTACATAAAATATTAACCATTAATTAAAGAGTATGCTTCTTAGTTTAGTAATGTTTGAGTTAGCTATGTAACTATTCATTTATAAGTGGAATATTTCCTGAGTAATTGAAATATTCCAAAGTTCAGCCTTTGTTTAAGAAAGGAGATAAAGAAATTCCCAAAATTTCTTTCCAGTTTCACTGTTATCAATACTGTCAGTAATTTGAGAAGTGGTAATATACAAACGGAGTCTTCATCATCTCAGGACAAATTGTATATTGTCAAAATTGCTAAGATTTCTAATGTTTTATGATATGATGATTATCAACAAACAAGCACAATCTACTTAGTTCATTAGACTAGTGGTAGATTTTGTGATCTATCTGGCGCATTTGATTGTGTAACTGGAAGTGCTACAAAGTAGTTCCAAGCTGATAACTCTGACCAGAAACAATGAATTTCTGCAGGAAAGAAACATTCATTAAACAATCAGTCATGAAACTGGTAATTGTTTACACATAGTGTCCCACAAGGTGCCATCTTAGGGCCCTTGCCTTTTCTTCAACAGCCGGCCGGAGTGGCCGAGCGGTTCTAGGCGGTACAGTCTGGAACCGCGCGACCGCTACGGTCGCAGGTTCGAATCCTGCCTCGGGCATGGATGTGTGTGATGTCCTTAGGTTAGTTAGGTTTAAGTAGTTCTAAGTTCTATGGGACTGATGACCTCAGAAGTTAAGTCCCATAGTGCTCAGAGCCATTTGAACCATTTTTTTCTTGAACAGTGAACTTTTACCTGCAACAGTTTCAGATGCAGAATTTGTTTTGTTTGCAGATTATATAAACACAGCAGTAAATAGTGAATCAAACCAGTACTAGAAAGACTGGTTAAACGGAATTGGACGTTACTAAAGCAAGTCCTTTGTCACTAAACTTTTAAAAAGCTCATGACAGCAGTTAAAAAATATCGTAAGAGATCTCCCACTAATATATAACTAAAATATGACAAGTGGACAGAAGCTGACAGTGATAAACTCTTAAGGTTACAGCGTGACATAAATTCTGTAGAGAGGACCATAAAAAATCTGCTGAAGTGCCTAAGGAAATCTCTATTTGCAAAGTGTATATTGTTATATATGGGTGGTATAAGAAACGTGTACTATGAATTATTCGTGGTGGGACTTCCTCGCAGATGTCCGTATTATGGAACTAAGAACACTAACTGCTGCTTTGAAGTATATTGATCCCTTGATGTAATTTGGCATTAAAATATGTATCTCTTTTTCCAACCGACAGCTCGGTTCATGTAATAAATACCTGAAATACGAATAACTTTCACAAGATTTAAAGTATTTATTTTGGTCCAGAAAGGTATCCATTTTTCAGGAACACACATTTTAAGTACGTTGTCGGTAGCTGTAAAACGTATAACTCCTAATAAAGTCCAGTTTAAGAGTGGTCTTAAGAATCTGTAGGTATCCAATTCCTTTGATGAATTTCTTAGCAGAGTCGCCTGATGTAATTGTTCCGAGAAACAGAAAATAAAGCCAGTATAACGTGCAATATGGCTACTGTACAGATTCATTGTAGTAAATCAGTGTTGCAATTGATTTTTCTGTTTGATGATGCATTGCTACAACTGTCATAGAATTATCATATGCTCTGCGAGTAGTCTGCAGAATACTCGCCCAATTTATTTTTCTAAGTGCAGTCGTACTCAAGCTTTCTTCAATGAGTAACAAAGGACATCAATATAACACACATACTTATTGTCCCATTTAGACACATAGTATCTCTGACTGCTGACTTTTCCCTCAATAGGGAAATATTATTTAAATATAGTTTATAATACATCGAAGTTACAACAGAGAACATTCACTCTTTCCTATTTAATGGCGAGAGGAAAAAATTTTCAATCTAAGAAAAATTCAGGGGAATCTACTTAAACTAAGACTCCAAGTTTCTGTATCCTCACAGCACCTCAACACAATGAAAAGTTATAGTTTTGTGACAAGCCTCTAAATGAAAATAGGTTTAAAATTTTTTCAGTTGTGCTACATCCATGAGCACCTATTCACTTGGAATCTGTGGAAGGTAAGCAGATAATTAGTTTTTCTTTGTAAATACACTATTTAATGTGCATGCTTGTTTCCTGACATGCTCCACATACTGTAGGATGTCTTGACTGTAGGTCTGTTGTGACGACAGGTAACAGTACTTCTAATATAATCCACTACATCTCCGTTTTGAAGGTGGCCTCAATAAAAGTTTTCTAGACAGTTGCAGAATGTATCTGAAGTAGCAGTAGTTAGTTTAATGTCTACTGAATTCCTTTGAACGACGATATAAGTAGTTTAATTCCTTTCTCCCGTATGACGTGAATCTTGCCATAAAATTAACGCAGTAAACGATAAATAAAAACGTTTGGAAGAAAGTGCCTCGTTGACAATCATATTGTAAAGCTGTTTAGTTTCTAATTCTGGTATTACAGTTGAGTGGAGGCACTGAGAATTCAAGAAAGACGTATAGAAATGTTGATTTTATTGTTAACTGTAGCTTATACAGTTTCTTCAATATGAGTACTGGAGACGCCACCGAGATGCTGTACAGTGCTAGATTGACACCTGATGGCCAAAATTGGAACTAATTTTCTTCCAGCGTAAATCAGGTTCACATTAACGCTTTAAAACAAATTTCGCCGCTAGTCCAAGCTGGACCTCTTTGAACAGCTGCATGATAATTACAGTCAGTATATTCACACTATTTCGTGATCTTTAGCCAATGAAATGTCATTCCAGGCGAAGTAAAAGGATCAGATCTTTATGTTTCACGGTTCTATAAAATATATCACACTAATTTAAGACTAAAGCGCAGAAAATATATGAGAATAAGAGTCAAACGACTTTTTTCACTTTCGTAGTTGCCCGTTCTGAAGCGTTTCAGGAAGTTTTCATATACCATTGATAGTTATCTAACTCATATTTAATAACATACCAAAATACAGATCCTGATTCAAGCACCAAATCAAAATTTCGTCAGTTAGTTATATTATCCAGAATTTAAAAGCTCAGGGGCTTATAAACACAGAGGCTACGAAGGTCAAGGGACGCCTAGCAATATCGCGTCGGACACTCTTTACCCCGGCGTAGTGCAGCAACTCGATGTGGAATGAACTCACCAAGCCGTTGAATGTCGTCTGCAGAAATAGATTAGATTAGATTAATTTTTCGTTCCATAGATCCGTGCTGAGGAGATCCTCATGGATGTGGAACATGTCAATAACTTTTTTTAGTTGAAATAACAATACTAATAGTATGAATATATAAATACACTCCTGCAAATGGAAAAAAGAACACATTGACACCGGTGTGTCAGACCCACCATACTTGCTCCGGACACTGCGAGAGGGCTGTACAAGCAATGATCACACGCACGGCACAGCGGACACACCAGGAACCGCGGTGTTGGCCGTCGAATGGCGCTAGCTGCGCAGCATTTGTGCACCGCCGCCGTCAGTGTCAGCCAGTTTGCCGTGGCATACGGAGCTCCATCGCAGTCTTTAACACTGGTAGCATGCCGCGACAGCGTGGACGTGAACCGTATGTGCAGTTGACGGACTTTGAGCGAGGGCGTATAGTGGGCATGCGAGAGGCCGGGTGGACGTACCGCCGAATTGCTCAACACGTGGGGCGTGAGGTCTCCACAGTAAATCGATGTTGTCGCCAGTGGTCGGTGGAAGGTGCACGTGCCCGTCGACCTGGGACCGGACCGCAGGGACGCACGGATGCACGCCAAGACCGTAGGATCCTACGCAGTGCCGTAGGGGACCGCACCGCCACTTCCCAGCAAATTAGGGACACTGTTGCTCCTGGGGTATCGGCGAGGACCATGCGCAACCGTCTCCATGAAGCTGGGCTACGGTCCCGCACACCGTTAGGCCGTCTTCCGCTCACGCCCCAACATCGTGCAGCCCGCCTCCAGTGGTGTCGCGACAGGCGTGAATGTAGGGACGAATGGAGACGTGTCGTCTTCAGCGATGAGAGTCGCTTCTGCCTTGGTGCCAATGATGGTCGTATGCGTGTTTGGCGCCGTGCAGGTGAGCGCCACAATCAGGACTGCATACGACCGAGGCACACAGGGCCAACACCCGGCATCATGGTGTGGGGAGCGATCTCCTACACTGGCCGTACACCACTGGTGATCGTCGAGGGGACACTGAATAGTGCACGGTACATCCAAACCGTCATCGAACCCATCGTTCTACCATTCCTAGACCGGCAAGGGAACTTGCTGTTCCAACAGGACAATGCACGTCCGCATGTATCCCGTGCCACCCAACGTGCTCTAGAAGGTGTAAGTCAACTACCCTGGCCAGCAAGATCTCCGGATCTGTCCCCCATTGAGCATGTTTGGGACTGGATGAAGCGTCGTCTCACGCGGTCTGCACGTCCAGCACGAACGCTGGTCCAACTGAGGCGCCAGGTGGAAATGGCATGGCAAGCCGTTCCACAGGACTACATCCAGCATCTCTACGATCGTCTCCATGGGAGAATAGCAGCCTGCATTGCTGCGAAAGGTGGATATACACTGTACTAGTGCCGACATTGTGCATGCTCTGTTGCCTGTGTCTATGTGCCTGTGGTTCTGTCAGTGTGATCATGTGATGTATCTGACCCCAGGAATGTGTCAATAAAGTTTCCCCTTCCTGGGACAATGAATTCACGGTGTTCTTATTTCAATTTCCAGGAGTGTAGTACACTGTGACAACACATCTTCTAATGATATTTAGTATTATGACATTCTAATAAGTGTTGAGCATCTTGAGCCGTCAGTTCGATGAAGTTTCATTATGGATGAATCAGTGAAAAAACTAGTGAGTTTAGATATCTGCAATGCAAGTTCTTGCATCGTTGATTTTATTAGTTAACTGCAGTTTTGTTTATCGTTGTCAATATCAGTTTTTAGTTTCATTAACTGAATGCCTTTGGTTCTCATCCTTTTCAGTTTTGTATCAATATTCACTGAATTTGTGCCTTTTATAAAATTATATCACTTTTTTATTGTTTTTTTTTGTGTATATCCTGCATAAGATCACAGACTTTTGTTTTGAGTATGTTAGTAGTTGTCGTTCCTTTTGTGTACGGATATGCTTCAATTGTAACAATATTTCTCTAATTGCACCGATATGGTAACGTTCGAAGTGTAAGTAGTGTGAGTGCGTGTGTGTGTGTGGGGGGGGGGGTAGGTGGGTGGGTGTGTGGGTGGTTGAGTTCTAACAAAATTTCCCTGTTTCCATCGATTTCTCAAACGGAGCGAAGGGCTATATCACCAGTAATTTTCTAACACCATTTCTTCGTGTCCTGCGATTTTTTAAGACTAGCCCTCAATAGGAATATGTGTCTGACAGACACGGTAATGAAGAAAACCGAATAAGTGTTGCTTTTCACGTGAAGCAACACTTTCATTTGTTAGTACAATTAATACCCTTCAGGAGTAACAATTTCAATATGTATTTCTTTGATGAATACTCATACTTCGCTCAAACCTCTTTTGCTTCTTTTCATTTTTTATTTTTACTGTTTACATTGCAAATAAGCCAAAATAGTGCCCAGTACATTGTATTTATCCGTATTCCCATCACAGCCATGAGCAGGGGAGGCAAATGAATATTTGGGTTGTTCTCATCATCATTACACACTCATCACCCAATGCATCGATTGAAATAAGACTTGCTCTTGGCGGCCGACCGTCCCTGAATGGGGCCTCCCAGCCAACGAACTCACACGCTCATTTCATTTACGGGAAGGTATTCTAAGGTGAATACGAGATTATCTATTTTTATTATTTTACAGTTGACGATTTACACGTTGTGGGGCGACATTCGTCGTTGAGACAGGGGAACCAATAATTTTATCGGCATCTTGCACATGTCATAAACGCATCATTTTTACAATTAGGTAGCTGTTTTAAAGTGTCTATAGAAAAGCAAACATAGTTCCCATTTATAAAATGTTTCCTCTCACTGGACAGTTTGGCAGTAAACAGCGGAGTAATGAAGTCTTGTACCCTTTGGCAGAAAACCGCGGACTAACGCAGTCACGTACCGTTTAATTACAATCCATCGTGTAGGCTGCAAGTTCAGTCCCTTTCTGGAAATTTACTTGAAATACTATATTTTTCCTTACCTTCGCTTTCAATATTAACAAATACAATGTATTGGTCATTAACTTAGTTTATATGCAGTGTGAGGAACGTAAAAACTGAAACAGAAAAGAAAACTGTCCACTTGGGGACTCAACCGCACGACCGTTGACGAATCGTTCCCTGCCATTTACATCGCTCCAACCACCTCCTGGAGAATACCTTGACACAAATGGCTCATGCCCCGCCCGATCCACGCGAAAAATGCTACTTTTTCTAAGCGTTTGGCCATTTGTCACAGCCACTACTGCCTCTTTCACTTGTGTTCAAGCTCTCCATATACCATATATTTCGTCGAAATCGATGATAACGAGTAAGCGTGGTTGCCTTGTAAGCAAACTGTTGGCAACCCCGTCCCAGGCGAGACACGCGATTTTTCTGCTCTTGTGAAGATAAGTTATTTAGGTTGTAATAACAGTAGAGGTACTCAGTGAACACATGTATTAGTGTGCTTCTCAGCATACTGTCAAAGCTATCACTTTTCGTTATATATAACTGCAGTATACGCAAAAAAATCGTTAATCGGGTTGTAGTTGTTTACGCTTTGGCGCAGTGAACTTAGAGAATCTCGTTTAATTTTTCTACTTTATTCCAGCAATTTAAGTAGAGTGTGTATATCTTCATTATTTAGTTCACAAATCTGGAACAGCGCGTAAATTCTTTTGATTCAGTACTATTTTGTTTGGTTTACACTGCGTATAGACCAAGTTTTTGTAAATGTGTTTCCTTCTGATTGGTAATTTATTTGAATTTTGTCATAAGTGGGATGTGCCTGATTGCTGGATTGTTAGTTCTTGGGTTCGGGGTGACGGGTGCTGTGTTTCCACTGCGATGTCTGAAGTGGTATGGAGACTGGGAAGGTGAATGAGGCTTTCAGTTATTTTGTAGGAGATGTATTAGAGACAGTTAGTGGAAGGGGAAAATAATTGCACATCAGGCTTGATTAGACAAGATCAGGAAAGACGTGGACAGCTTAAGGAGGCAGAAGGGCAAATAGTGGGGGAATGTGGCAACAGGTAAACGAAGAAAATGCATCAGACAGCTTTGAGGTTTACGTGAAAAATACGTTTGACCTGCTGTTTCTGTTTGCAACCGATGAGCATCAGCCAGATGTAAGTGTAGACAGGACTAAACGAAATACCAGCAGCAAACTGAACAATGAGACTGTATGAAAATTACTAAAGAAAACAAAAACTTAGTTGTTTGGTAGTTCTCATACTGGAGGTACGGGCCATATATTGCAGGATGAACTTGGATCAAGATACAAGGTCACCAACTGTTTTTTAAATATAGTGTTCGTCAGTGGCAGGTGACAGAGGATACAGTACTCTCTTTGTTAAGACCCCCCAAGGAAGAAACCGTGATTGTAATTGGTGGGCTGGCCACCAGTATTAGCTGACATCCTGTGTAAAATGTAGACTGCGACGTAGTAAAGATTGCATCAGCATTTGGACGTACCAGTGTTAAATTTGTGTCTGTTCTGAGAGGCCATGGTCGGCCTCAATTGAACTGATGTAAGGAAAGTTAATTTAGAATTGGAACGGCCGTTTCTGTCAGATGCACGATCACATATTGGTGTGGTTGCTGTTAATTCTGTTCGTAGATGGGATTGTGTTAGTCACGGTATTCACCTCAAGATGAAAGAAGAAGATAAAGTGTCTGGCATAAATGTACATAATTTAGGGGGCTGGGTACTGTCATAAGTGATAGAATACCAGTGGTTGTAGGTATGAGAGCAGCACTATTTTTAAGGTAGGAAGCACAGAAAGAAACAAAATTTTAAGAAAGTTTAAGATTAAAACTAACATTCAGTATGAGAGTGAGTCAAATCAATTTAATTCTAGCCCAATGCATCACTACAAAATTTATTGGTTAAAGATATTTAGCAAGCAGGAGTAATTTTATTGCTATCGAGTTTTTATCTCACCTACTGCAAACTATAACTACCTCCACAGCATCAAAATTTGCGAGGACTAAGAAGTAAAATTATTGACTTACTTCCATGCATTGATGAATTGGAATCATCAAACCTAGTTGACATGATCTGTCTCTCTTGCCTCTTGTATAGATGTATTTATTGTGGCAGGATTTAGGTTAGCATCTTACTTTTGTGGAGCTAAAGTGGAGAAACCCAAAGTAGCCACATTCATCAGGAATTATCAAAAAATTAATAACACACACATTCATAAAATTAGCGTAGAGCACCATGTGGAAGCATGTGCGACAGGAGTAGAACAGCGTATTAAATCTTTCATAATGCATTTAGGTGTGTACGGGGCAACCAAAGGCAACTTTAATGTATTCATGTACCACCTTGAATCTCACTTGGTCTATTGAACAACAGAAAATGTTGTAACAGTGGTTTCTCGTGATTTTAAAGCCGATTTTCCTGGAAACCATTCCAACAAAACTTCATTACAGTCAGAAACACTATCATTCAACTTAGTTTGTACAGTAAACTTCAGAACTAGGATAGCTAATTGCTCACAAACGGACATTGATATCTTTATACATAGCTTTGAACATCAAAATTGTTAATCAAATCCAATAGTCTGTGGCTTTTCAGACCATGACATTTTTTTCCTTTTGCCAAATAACAGCACCGAACACGATATGAAATTTTCTAAATCTGAGTCCTAGAGGATACTTTAGAGCGAAAAACTGATTATTTTGGTAATTCCTCAAGGAAATGAACCAGAGTGATGCAGTGCTATTTACGGCATGCACGAAGGAAGACAAGAGTTTCATTAATAAAATCCTCGCCTTATCTGAATACAGTTTTTTCCTAAGACTAATCCAAATTAGAGAAAAGTCTGTATGGAAGCCTACAACCACGCTTAAAACAGAACTGTATCAGTCAATCAGAAAGACCTGTCATATTCACACTGTCGCTCGCAGCAAGCCAACTGCAAAGTACTAAAATAATGATAATGCACATTACGAAAAGTATTTTATCATCTTAGGTAGCAAAATAAACATAATATGAGATGTAGTTAAGGTGTACACGTCTGGAACCAGAGATTAAATGGAGAACATAGCTTTAAGAGTAAATAATTGATGATTCATTGCTAACAGATGGGTGCAGTGTCCCAAAACTTTTGTAACAAGCATTTCATAACTGTTACTGACAATATGGTCCTGTTAAATTCAGCCGATTCTCAGATCAAACATAACAATTTACAATGACCCTTGCAACACCAGCAGAAATAATTTCCACCAAAAAATCTTTAAAGTAAATAAAACTTTACATAAAATATTAACCATTAATTAAAGAGTATGCTTCTTAGTTTAGTAATGTTTGAGTTAGCTATGTAACTATTCATTTATAAGTGGAATATTTCCTGAGTAATTGAAATATTCCAAAGTTCAGCCTTTGTTTAAGAAAGGAGATAAAGAAATTCCCAAAATTTCTTTCCAGTTTCACTGTTATCAATACTGTCAGTAATTTGAGAAGTGGTAATATACAAACGGAGTCTTCATCATCTCAGGACAAATTGTATATTGTCAAAATTGCTAAGATTTCTAATGTTTTATGATATGATGATTATCAACAAACAAGCACAATCTACTTAGTTCATTAGACTAGTGGTAGATTTTGTGATCTATCTGGCGCATTTGATTGTGTAACTGGAAGTGCTACAAAGTAGTTCCAAGCTGATAACTCTGACCAGAAACAATGAATTTCCGCAGGAAAGAAACATTCATTAAACAATCAGTCATGAAACTGGTAATTGTTTACACATAGTGTCCCACAAGGTGCCATCTTAGGGCCCTTGCCTTTTCTTCAACAGCCGGCCGGAGTGGCCGAGCGGTTCTAGGCGGTACAGTCTGGAACCGCGCGACCGCTACGGTCGCAGGTTCGAATCCTGCCTCGGGCATGGATGTGTGTGATGTCCTTAGGTTAGTTAGGTTTAAGTAGTTCTAAGTTCTATGGGACTGATGACCTCAGAAGTTAAGTCCCATAGTGCTCAGAGCCATTTGAACCATTTTTTTCTTGAACAGTGAACTTTTACCTGCAACAGTTTCAGATGCAGAATTTGTTTTGTTTGCAGATTATATAAACACAGCAGTAAATAGTGAATCAAACCAGTACTAGAAAGACTGGTTAAACGGAATTGGACGTTACTAAAGCAAGTCCTTTGTCACTAAACTTTTAAAAAGCTCATGACAGCAGTTAAAAAATATCGTAAGAGATCTCCCACTAATATATAACTAAAATATGACAAGTGGACAGAAGCTGACAGTGATAAACTCTTAAGGTTACAGCGTGACATAAATTCTGTAGAGAGGACCATAAAAAATCTGCTGAAGTGCCTAAGGAAATCTCTATTTGCAAAGTGTATATTGTTATATATGGGTGGTATAAGAAACGTGTACTATGAATTATTCGTGGTGGGACTTCCTCGCAGATGTCCGTATTATGGAACTAAGAACACTAACTGCTGCTTTGAAGTATATTGATCCCTTGATGTAATTTGGCATTAAAATATGTATCTCTTTTTCCAACCGACAGCTCGGTTCATGTAATAAATACCTGAAATACGAATAACTTTCACAAGATTTAAAGTATTTATTTTGGTCCAGAAAGGTATCCATTTTTCAGGAACACACATTTTAAGTACGTTGTCGGTAGCTGTAAAACGTATAACTCCTAATAAAGTCCAGTTTAAGAGTGGTCTTAAGAATCTGTAGGTATCCAATTCCTTTGATGAATTTCTTAGCAGAGTCGCCTGATGTAATTGTTCCGAGAAACAGAAAATAAAGCCAGTATAACGTGCAATATGGCTACTGTACAGATTCATTGTAGTAAATCAGTGTTGCAAATGATTTTTCTGTTTGATGATGCATTGCTACAACTGTCATAGAATTATCATATGCTCTGCGAGTAGTCTGCAGAATACTCGCCCAATTTATTTTTCTAAGTGCAGTCGTACTCAAGCTTTCTTCAATGAGTAACAAAGGACATCAATATAACACACATACTTATTGTCCCATTTAGACACATAGTATCTCTGACTGCTGACTTTTCCCTCAATAGGGAAATATTATTTAAATATAGTTTATAATACATCGAAGTTACAACAGAGAACATTCACTCTTTCCTATTTAAAGGCGAGAGGAAAAAATTTTCAATCTAAGAAAAATTCAGGGGAATCTACTTAAACTAAGACTCCAAGTTTCTGTATCCTCACAGCACCTCAACACAATGAAAAGTTATAGTTTTGTGACAAGCCTCTAAATGAAAATAGGTTTAAAATTTTTTCAGTTGTGCTACATCCATGAGCACCTATTCACTTGGAATCTGTGGAAGGTAAGCAGATAATTAGTTTTTCTTTGTAAATACACTATTTAATGTGCATGCTTGTTTCCTGACATGCTCCACATACTGTAGGATGTCTTGACTGTAGGTCTGTTGTGACGACAGGTAACAGTACTTCTAATATAATCCACTACATCTCCGTTTTGAAGGTGGTCTCAATAAAAGTTTTCTAGACAGTTGCAGAATGTATCTGAAGTAGCAGTAGTTAGTTTAATGTCTACTGAATTCCTTTGAACGACGATATAAGTAGTTTAATTCCTTTCTCCCGTATGACGTGAATCTTGCCATAAAATTAACGCAGTAAACGATAAATAAAAACGTTTGGAAGAAAGTGCCTCGTTGACAATCATATTGTAAAGCTGTTTAGTTTCTAATTCTGGTATTACAGTTGAGTGGAGGCACTGAGAATTCAAGAAAGACGTATAGAAATGTTGATTTTATTGTTAACTGTAGCTTATACAGTTTCTTCAATATGAGTACTGGAGACGCCACCGAGATGCTGTACAGTGCTAGATTGACACCTGATGGCCAAAATTGGAACTAATTTTCTTCCAGCGTAAATCAGGTTCACATTAACGCTTTAAAACAAATTTCGCCGCTAGTCCAAGCTGGACCTCTTTGAACAGCTGCATGATAATTACAGTCAGTATATTCACACTATTACGTGATCTTTAGCCAATGAAATGTCATTCCAGGCGAAGTAAAAGGATCAGATCTTTATGTTTCACGGTTCTATAAAATATATCACACTAATTTAAGACTAAAGCGCAGAAAATATATGAGAATAAGAGTCAAACGACTTTTTTCACTTTCGTAGTTGCCCGTTCTGAAGCGTTTCAGGAAGTTTTCATATACCATTGATAGTTATCTAACTCATATTTAATAACATACCAAAATACAGATCCTGATTCAAGCACCAAATCAAAATTTCGTCAGTTAGTTATATTATCCAGAATTTAAAAGCTCAGGGGCTTATAAACACAGAGGCTACGAAGGTCAAGGGACGCCTAGCAATATCGCGTCGGACACTCTTTACCCCGGCGTAGTGCAGCAACTCGATGTGGAATGAACTCACCAAGCCGTTGAATGTCGTCTGCAGAAATAGATTAGATTAGATTAATTTTTCGTTCCATAGATCCGTGCTGAGGAGATCCTCATGGATGTGGAACATGTCAATAACTTTTTTTAGTTGAAATAACAATACTAATAGTATGAATATATAAATACACTCCTGCAAATGGAAAAAAGAACACATTGACACCGGTGTGTCAGACCCACCATACTTGCTCCGGACACTGCGAGAGGGCTGTACAAGCAATGATCACACGCACGGCACAGCGGACACACCAGGAACCGCGGTGTTGGCCGTCGAATGGCGCTAGCTGCGCAGCATTTGTGCACCGCCGCCGTCAGTGTCAGCCAGTTTGCCGTGGCATACGGAGCTCCATCGCAGTCTTTAACACTGGTAGCATGCCGCGACAGCGTGGACGTGAACCGTATGTGCAGTTGACGGACTTTGAGCGAGGGCGTATAGTGGGCATGCGAGAGGCCGGGTGGACGTACCGCCGAATTGCTCAACACGTGGGGCGTGAGGTCTCCACAGTAAATCGATGTTGTCGCCAGTGGTCGGTGGAAGGTGCACGTGCCCGTCGACCTGGGACCGGACCGCAGGGACGCACGGATGCACGCCAAGACCGTAGGATCCTACGCAGTGCCGTAGGGGACCGCACCGCCACTTCCCAGCAAATTAGGGACACTGTTGCTCCTGGGGTATCGGCGAGGACCATGCGCAACCGTCTCCATGAAGCTGGGCTACGGTCCCGCACACCGTTAGGCCGTCTTCCGCTCACGCCCCAACATCGTGCAGCCCGCCTCCAGTGGTGTCGCGACAGGCGTGAATGTAGGGACGAATGGAGACGTGTCGTCTTCAGCGATGAGAGTCGCTTCTGCCTTGGTGCCAATGATGGTCGTATGCGTGTTTGGCGCCGTGCAGGTGAGCGCCACAATCAGGACTGCATACGACCGAGGCACACAGGGCCAACACCCGGCATCATGGTGTGGGGAGCGATCTCCTACACTGGCCGTACACCACTGGTGATCGTCGAGGGGACACTGAATAGTGCACGGTACATCCAAACCGTCATCGAACCCATCGTTCTACCATTCCTAGACCGGCAAGGGAACTTGCTGTTCCAACAGGACAATGCACGTCCGCATGTATCCCGTGCCACCCAACGTGCTCTAGAAGGTGTAAGTCAACTACCCTGGCCAGCAAGATCTCCGGATCTGTCCCCCATTGAGCATGTTTGGGACTGGATGAAGCGTCGTCTCACGCGGTCTGCACGTCCAGCACGAACGCTGGTCCAACTGAGGCGCCAGGTGGAAATGGCATGGCAAGCCGTTCCACAGGACTACATCCAGCATCTCTACGATCGTCTCCATGGGAGAATAGCAGCCTGCATTGCTGCGAAAGGTGGATATACACTGTACTAGTGCCGACATTGTGCATGCTCTGTTGCCTGTGTCTATGTGCCTGTGGTTCTGTCAGTGTGATCATGTGATGTATCTGACCCCAGGAATGTGTCAATAAAGTTTCCCCTTCCTGGGACAATGAATTCACGGTGTTCTTATTTCAATTTCCAGGAGTGTACATCATTTGTTTCTATTTAAAAATTCGTCAGTGGATTAGAAGGAGTTGGTCACTAGTAATTGTTTCAGGCTCCTTTTAAACTGATCTTTATTTGTAACTAAACTTTTTATGTTTTCTGGCAAATTATTGAAGATGAGTGTTCCTGAGTAGTGGACCCCTTTTTTAAGTAAAGTAAGTGCTTTTAAGTCCTTGTGTAGATGATTTTTGTTCCAGGTATTGTATGTATGAACTGAGCTGTTTGTTGGAAAAAGAGATATATTATTTAAGACATATTTCATTAAGGAGTAAGTATACTGAGAGGCAGTAGTTAGTATAACCAGTTCTTTGAAGAGGTTTCTACAGGACGTCCGTGAATTTACTCCACAAATAATACGTATTACACGCTTTTGGACTCTGAAAACTTTTGTTTGGCTTTAAGAGTTACCCAAAATAATATGCCATATGACATTATGGAATGAAAGTAAGCAAAGTATGCAAGCTTTTTCATTTTAATGTCGCTTATGTCAGCTAACACTCGAATTGCAAATACAAATTTGTTAAGGCGTTTCTGCAGTTCCGTGGTGTGCTCCTCCCAACTGAATTTATTGTCAAGTTGTAATCCCAGAAATTTAAGATTGTCAACCTGTTCTACCTTCTCTTCTTCATACTTTATTCATATGCTGGGTGGAAACCTCTTATAGGTTCTGAATTGCATATAGTGAGTCTTTTCGAAGTTTAATGTCATTGAGTTGGCTTTAAACCATTTATTAATATCCATGAAAATATCATTAGCAGACCTCTCCAGAACTACACTCGACATACTATTTACTGCAATACTTGTGTCATCTGCAAACAAAACGAACTCTGCTTCTGGCAGTATAACTGATGAGAGATCATTAATGTACACAAGAAAAAGCATTGTCCTAAGACGGATCCTTGTGGGACACCACATGTAATTTCTTCCCATTCTGTTAATGACTGATGACTTAATTCACTATTCCCCTACACTGACACCCTTTCTTTCCTGTTATCAAGGTATGACTTCAACCATTTTGCAGTTCTGCCCGTGACACCATAGAATTCCTATTTACTTAAAAGGAAATTATGGTTCACAGAATCTAATGCCTTTGACAAATCACAGAAAATATCTGCTGTTTCTAATTTGTTACTTAATGCATTAAGTATATTTTCACTGTAGGTGTAAATAGCCCTCTTGATTTCAGAACCCTTCAGAAATCCAAACTGTGTTCTTGATAATATGTTATTTGTGGTCAGATGATTGAGAAGCTTCCTGTACATTACTTTTTCTGAAAGCTTTGAGCCGTGATGCCTGTATAGCGTCCTTAACAGCGAAAGTGTTACCGATTTAGGAGTATGAGCACCAACTGACCTGTCGATTATGTCGGATAAATGTTCGATGCGACTCATGTCGGACGATCCCCGCAGCCAGATCATTCACTCGAACTGTCCGGAATGTTTTTCAAACAAATCGTCAACAATTGTGGCCCCGTGGTATGGTGCAGCGTTTTCCATAAAACTTCCATCTGTCTTTGCGAACATGACATCCGGTCTCAAAGTAGCCGAACATAACCTGTTACAGTGATTGATGTACTCAACTGGACCAGAGGATCCAGTCCACTCCTTTTAAAAACAGTCCATACCGTTATGCAGCCACCACCAGCTTGCACAGTGCTTTGTTGACAAGCTGGATCCATAGCTGCGTGTGGCCCGCACCACTATCGCACCTCTTACCATGTGAAATAGAGACACATCAGCCAGAGCCAGCTTTTTCCATAACCGATTATTTTCGTTATTTCTCAACCAACCGATATTTTCACGAGCCCTGGAGAGACGCTGCAGGCGATGTAGGTCTTTTATCAATGACACTCACGTTGGTCGTCTGCAGCCGTAGACCATTAACGCCACATTTCGCCGCACTGTCCTAACGTATTAGTCGTACGTCCCACGTTGATCTCTGCGGTTGTTTCACGCAGTACTGGCTGGCTGTTAGTAAACACGACGTAAACACCACTGATCTCGCTGTTTAAGTGAAGACTGTCCGCCACGGCGTTGTCCGTGCCAACAGATAACGCCTGAATTTCGATATTCCCAGCGCATTCTTGACACTGTGAATTGCGCAATATTGAATTTTCTATTTTTTCCGAAATGGAGTGTCCCATCGGCCTAGCTCCAACTATCATTGTGTGTTTGAAATCTATTAGTTCCCGTCTTGCGGACGTAATCACGTCGGAAACTTTTGCACACGGATCACCTGAATAAACATACCAGCTCCACCAATGCACTGGCCTTGTATTCCTCGTGTACGCGATACTACTGCCATCTGTGCAAGTGCATATCGCTATCCCATGTCTTTTGTCGACTCTCGTAATATGATTGCCAATGAGGCAAGGAAACTATGAGATCAATACCTACATACTATCAAATTTTTAATAGTTAACCGTTTTAAGTGTGTGTATGTTTCTTCCTATATATCTGCAGATTTGTGTAGGCGATAGCTGTATCGACACATGAAAGCTTTTGTATCTATATCAACAGTCTTGTGATTGGTTGGCCACGGACCGTCATGAATTTCTGTTCTGTGCCAACCTCTTCATCACCGAGTAGCACTTGCGACCTAGGTCTCTAATTATTTGCTGGATGCATACCAATCTCTGTCTTCCCCCACAGTTTTTGCCCTCTGTAGCTGCCTCTGGTAACATGGAAGTCATTCCCTCATATCTTAACGGGAGTCCTATCATCCTGCCCTCCTCCTTGTTAGTGGTTCGCTCGTATTCTTTTCCTCTCCGATTCTGCACAGAACCTCCTCATTCCTTACCTTGTCAGTCCACCTAATTTACAACTTTCGTCTGTAGCACCACATCTCAAATGGCTCTATTCTGTTCCGGTTTTCCCTGTGCATACTTCACTGCCATGCAATGCTGTGCTGCAGACGTAAATTCTCAGAAATTTCTTCCTCAAATTATGCGCTATGATGTAATTTAAATGAAATCTTCCCGTATTGCCCGGCCTTTTCCAAGTATACCTCCTCCTCTTGTGATTATTCGCTATTACTAGCTGGAATTTAATACGGAATTAAATTAGGCTTCCTCCACTCTCATTCCTCGTCTAAAGCTCATATTCTCCTGTAACCATTTGTTCTACTCCTTCCGTACAATTACATAAAGGTAGATATTCTACCTACAGAATGCTAAAAATATTCAGATATGTATTTCTGTCGGACAGTTCTAACTAAAATAAATGGAAAATCCACGATGGAATATAGGCAATGCTATGCAAAGGAGAGATTAATCGAAAACTCACATATTTAGCAGTCTTTCTGTTTTGCCAATCTGCGACTCATCTTCTCCTCTTTAGAATGAGTAGTAATCTATTTCTTTCATAAAATTATAATTATAGTTTTTTTTACATAATATCACAAGACTGGTTATGAAGATTACTTAAAGCAAAGCGATGAAGACAAAATAAATTTGAGCTATGAAGACAGAATACATTTGAGGAAGAACCATTGTGATCAAGTGAGTATACATGGTGTTATGTCTGACAACAAAAAGGCACTGAGAGGATTAGCAGTCTGCATTTCGCTCAGTATGCTGTTTCCAATTTGATGTAATAGGATCAGTTTTTAATATCCCCCCATACTCAGCTTGAGTTCTCTACTAACAGTAAGCTCCCTGACCGTGTGTCCCTTGGAATGATAAGTCATATGTAATTTGAGAATTACAATACCACTGACATATACTCCAAGTCTACCACGTCTTTAGAAACGTTAATGAAAGTTCAAATAAATTGTGAAAAATTCCACTCTCTATTTTATAAGATTTTCAAGATGTAAACCTTGCCAATCCGGTACGCCCAACCTTTAAAAAGACGTGATAACACTTTCGTAAGCACGATGTGCTCGTTTTCTGCAAATCATTTCAGACTAACGCTGATTGAATTTAGTGTATAATCAATGCGTAAACAAAGTTTAATAGTGTGCTGATCAGCTGCAGACTTCATTTCTTCGGTTCATCCCACAATGAGCAACATTTTCTAACAAACTCTTTATGCAGCTAAGTGTATCCACTCTACTGCAGCTTCTAATAGTTCTTCATAGCGATCGTAGATGGCAGGACGAACTGAAGCAGTTCGACAACGAGCTGTGTGGACGTACTGCCACGCGTATGTTTTGGCGGAAAGTGGAGACTTTTTTGGTGTTTGTGCAATGATTTGTCGGTTTAAGAATTACTTTTTTATTTTGAAAACGTAAGTAAATGTAGTGTAAATTCTTAATTTGAGTTCTTTACGATAGATTTGAAATGAGGTCTGGTTTTGTGTAAATACAGAATGTAGCTAATAACCTACAAAGTAGCTTATTAGCTACATTCTGCATTTACTGCATTTCAGGCGCTGATTAAGAATGTCTAGAAAGAGTGACAAAGAACTGCTTATAAAGTGGTTAGAGATTCCACTAAGCAGTGAAGACGATCTTGAGTGTCTCTCAGACGATTCCATTCAAGATGAGACATACGTTGCTCCAGAATCTGTTGATAGTGATAGCAACAATAATGACGAAGAAATTGAAGTAATTAAGACTGAAGATGTTTCTGGAACAAGACAATGTCATTTTATAATGAAGAAATCGACGTCACATTTGGCTGATAATTCTCAAACTCCCATGCAGCAGCAAAAATAGGACCAAAAACAAAAGGAGCGTGGTTTGGAAAGATAAACATTTAATTATTATTGAACCGCAATCAAATTTCCTTGGCAATATATCGTTACCAGAAGAAAATACTCCAAGCAAATTCTTGAAACACATATTGACATCTAAATTTTTTGATATAATTGCCAAAGAGTCTCATAGATACTGTGTGTAGCGTAATCCTGATAGGCCAATAGATTTGTCCTGTGATGACAAAAAATTTATAAGCATCTGTGTCATTATATCAATAGTTCATGTACCTAATACGAGGGATTACTGGGGAGAAGTTACCGGTAATCACCTGTTCAAATCAATAACGACAGTAAATCAATTTGAGCAAATACGTAAGTTTCTGCATTTCAGTGACAATGGTGCCGTCATATCTAGGGATAAAAAATGTAATGATATACTCTTCCAGACAAGACCGATTATAGAATTTATGAGATCTCGCTTTTGAGGAATGTGTTTCAGTTGAGGAACAGATGTGTTCAACAAAGCCTAGAAGTTATGCGAAACAATATATGCCAAACAAACCTCGTAAATATGGACATAAATTATTCGTTATTAGAGGCATATCTGGTTATGCCTAGATTTTGAGATATTTACTGTATTTACTGGAGAAAGAAATTCAACTGAAAAAAGAGTGACTGGGGAGGAAGACTTGGGAGCCAGTGTAAATGTTGTTGTGCAGCTCAGTATGGTACTACCAAGAAATTGTGGATTAATGAGCATTTCGCTCTCATTTAAGCATCAGGTCGGAAGAGACAGCCTTCCAGAAATTGTGAAACGAATCCTATTGTCCAGGACCGTGAGCCACGAGATGGGGAATTTCACAGGTGTCTGCCGTGCTGAATGAGACAAGGCTGATCGAGCCAAAGCGCTGTAGTGTGAGAGTGAGACAGACGAGAACCTACGTCATAGGTGAACCCCGTAGGAGCTGTTTGTACCCAGGGAGGCGTAGCAGTGTTAAATATGGCGGATCTAAGATCGGCCGCAAAGGGAAACATTTTTGAAAACAATTTAATTCGATAGTAAATTAGGGAATGCAGCCAAAGTAACTTTAATCCATCATCTTTCTTAAATTTTCATGGTGATCAGATAAAGCTTGAATACTTATCATATCTATAATAGTTTAGGATTTACTGTTAAAGTGAAATTAACAAAGACCTGTATGGTAAAATCTGAACGCTTTGGTCGACCTTAACGATCAACATTTCATATAAAAGCGCATCACTAAAATGACACATGTTCTAAATACCTCTCTAGCTTTATTTGTTTAAAGGATATAGTAAATTTAAATTATCAGTATTTTCATTTAAGCATCAGATCATCTTTTCCTCCACACAAAACACTTTGAACGATTACATCGTGACACCTTAATGAATCATTAGGTAATAGAATGTTTGTTGTAAGGTTTAGTAAATCAGGGAATTTCGAAAACTTGCCATCAGTCAAACAATTTAACGAAAGGGTCACAAGTGCCTAATTTCGGGCGTGTAATGCGACACATGTGGTTCAACCCCTAGACGAGCTGGAGCCAAGGCATTTCGACGAATGGCAACTGTATGTGGTCCCGAACATCTTTGGCTCTGAGCACTGTGGCACTTAATATCTGAGGTCATCAGTTCCCTAGACTTAGAACTACTTAAACCCAACTAACCTATGGACATCACACGTATCCATGCCCGAGGAAGGATTCGAAACTGCGACCGCTAGCAGCAGCGCGGTTCCGTGAAGCGCCTAAAACCGCTCGGCCACAATGGCCGGCGAACATCTTTGGAATGTTAGCTCGCTATTGGGGGCTCGCCCAGTATAGAAATTTGGAAAATGTTAGTTGAGGGATAAGAATCTTGCAAAGTGTTGGAACAGGATTGGATTTTGGAAAGTGTTAGTTGCGGAATATGAAGTCTGAAAAGTTTTGGAACTGGATTTCAATTCTGCAAAGGGTTTTCGAAAATATTATCTGAGCTTCGATAGGCAGGACCTCTCGGAAAATTTAAATGTGAGACCGGTTCAGGACTGAATATTAGGTTTCTTTAACCCTTCTAATACCAAGTATTTTTTGTTACACTGAGTACCATTCGGGTCTTTACTGACCCCAACGGAATTTATTTTTTATTATGGATAGTTTTGATAATGGTAGAATAAAGTCACATTCCTTATTTTTTCCACAATCTAAAACATGATGTCAGTGACATTACATTAAATTAAAATGCATATTTTTAAATTATTTATTTCCATAAAATTTACAAACTATTCTCATGAAACCACAAACATTATTATTAAATTCCGAATTGACATTGATGACGCATTACACTTACAGCAATAAATTGCAGAGTGGTTTTTATGCAGAGAACATCCACATTTTCAACATTTATCGGTGAATTTTCCATCCACATTTTCAACATTTATCGGTGAATTTTCTATCATCAGACCTTTTACAAAACGGACACCTTCCTCTTTTTTTTTTTTTTTTGTCTGTACTGTCGATGGAAGTACTGCAGAAATAATTTTGTCTGGCTTTCTTCCGACGAGCTGCTTTCCTAATTCTATGAGAAATGCCTGTGTCTAGTAATTGGTCCTTTCTGCCCAGTCTGGTGTAAGATGTAGCCATATGATAAATGCAGTCAGTGCACTGATATCAATCATGTTGTAAAATAATACCACTGGCCACCTTCTGCTCATCCCGTTTGTAGTGTACGTTCTAACCAGCTTGTCCATGGTATCTACTCCTGATTTTGTTTTATTATAATCTAGAATCACTACTGGCTTGTATTCTTCACGATCTTCCATTTCCTTCCTTGAATGCATTGTACTGAGCAAAGTTACAACTTTTCCCTTTTTCGGACAATGTGAAACATTTGAAGTATGCTCTTGGAATCCAAAAATAGATGAATATATGACTCGACCTTTGGTCTGAGTGAAAGCTTGTGGTAATTGTTCCTAAGAGTGTGAGATTGATTTTCAGAAGTTCTCTCGCCAAGCTAAGGTTAGTGAAAATATTGTCAGTTGTTACATTTCTGCCACTAAGCCTTTCACCATATCTAAAGCAACTCTCTTGCCTTGACCAACTTCACGAGATTCATTTTCTTGTCGACCAGTGTAAACTTGGAGATTGAGAACATAAGACGTTGCACTATCACATACAGCCCATAATTTCAACCCATTTTTTCCTGGTTTTGAAGGAATACATTGCTGAAACGGACATTTACCATGAAATGCCACAAGTCAGAAACATGTGTTACTTCCTGTTCAGGCTGGACATCTGCGCTGTCCAAATCTTCTTCTGAACTTCCGTCTGATTGAGGAATATTCTCTTCTAAGACGACAATTTCTCCATCGCTGCAAGAGACATCAGAAACTATATCGCTGATATCACTACTTGATTCTGCAGACAGAGGATTATCCTGCAGTAATATTTCAAGCACTTCATCTACGGCAAGGTGACGAGACATTTTACACTAAATGCAACACGTACAATAGTAGTCTCCACTTGTATGGAACAAATAACTGTCGGCTTATAAAGTATTGGCAACAATCACACGTTACAACAATATTTACAAGAATAAAACAAAGGAAATACAGCAACAGTTACGGGTTCAGTGCAGCATTACTGGGTAATAACATGGCAAGAGAGCATTGGGGTCGCATTTGACCCCAATGGTATTCAGTGGTTCTTTCTTGATTTTCTGTAATACTAAATATTTTCAAAAAGTTATATTAATATATTAAGAACCCATTACTTAATTCAGGAAAAGTCTGAATGTTTCATAATTTTTAGGAATAGTAAATAAGGTATATTTTACTGAAAATTATGGCCTGGGGTCATTATAGACACCACGGTATTAGAAGGGTTAATAGCTGCGTAATTTCATTGTAATTCTCACTGTTAAAGTCATTCTGTGATGTAGGTCTCAAGTGTGTAGCAGTTTGGGCAATTTGCGTGGAGGCTCTGAGCTAAAAATTGTACAACAGTTCTGTGCACTGAGTTTTAGCAGTGGTTGGGAGTGGTAGGAAAGTAACGCGGAAGAAAAGGTGACATCGAACGCACATGTTTCCAGCTAGCAGCGTCATCTTCAACGCAGCGGCGGTTGCAGTACCACAGCAGAGGCTACGTGATTTCAGCCTCAGCTTCAACTGCAACATCGGCAGCAATACCATGGCAGAAGGATCCAGCGCGACAAAGCTAAGTACCTGCACTGATAGCGAGATTATGTGTGATTCTGTGGTTCAATCGCTAATATTAAGCAGTCTGCCAGTTTGTGTGGGTCCAAAAATACTAGCGAGCCGCTTAGCATGAGGCCGGAGCGGGAGAGGATCATAGGCGGTGAATTAAGTAGGGCACGTAGGCCACATCAGGCAAGGGAGATAAATTTGGGGAGGGGGGAGACATGATGTCGCTGTTAATGCAAATGATAAGTGAATTGGGATCCAAAACTGATCCTTTTAAAACCGATATTGGTTACGTAAATTTAAAAAATTGATTGGGTTCAAAGCGAAATAGGTAAAATTGCTAGTGGAATCGAGAAACTGATACACGGAAAATTAAAATCCATTCGGGATGAAATGGGAAAAATTTCTGATGAAGTTGGGATACTTGACTCTAAGGCAGATCAAGCGGAAATAAATTTCAGTGGTAAGGTGGAGAAGTTGCAGGCAGATCCAGGATGAAACATAAGAAGTTGTATTAGTAGGCAAGAAGCTCTAATGGCTGAGACAACAGAGACTATTAGCAACTTATCCGTTCGAAAAGGTAAAGGGGAGAAAGAAGTAGATAAAATAAAGGAACAAGAAAATGTGGCATTAAAATTAAAAATGATGAAGTTAAAAAGGAAATCAGTGAAATAAAAAGCGAATTGAATTCCTTAGCTGCACGTCAAACCTCTACAGTGATCAGTGTTCTTCATCCTCGGGAACGGTCAAAAATTTTGGAGACGACGGGAAATGTCACCCAGTAAATTTTCTAGCATCATTCCGGGATGGTTCTATAAGCGGAATGTCCGACGAGGCGAAGATAAAATTCGTGAAAAGACATTTGGAAGGTGAGCCGCAATCATGGGCAAATGTACACAGTGATACGTTCAGTACCTACTAAACATTTGAAAGCAGTTTCCTGAACAAGTTCTGGAGTGACACGAGTGAGTTTCAGAGAGGACCAACATTTAAATACGGAAACAGGTTGATGCGAGAATTTTGTGAATGTGAACTTGCAAGATTAATGCATGTGAAACGTCCACAGGGAGTGCTTACTGAAATTACGACCTTGAAAAGGCGGTTACCGGAAAATTAGCAGTGTGATCTAGTGCACAGTCCTAGCAACTCAATAGACGAATTTTAGGACTTGGTGGAAAATTAGAACGGGCTTTGAAATTTAAACCGCAAAGAAAGCAGACAAATAGTTTTCAGAGTGGATATCATAACTACAGTCCGAGTAACGAATACGTGAAACGTCCCCTTAGAACAATTTATACACGACTGTGCTTAACCTGACACACAATATTATTTAGCGCAACGCAATCTGACTTTCAAAAATCCCTACAAAAGAATGGCCCTGACTAACATTAACCTATACCTTTCACAAATAACTTACCTCACAAAAATCTTCATTACTCGAACTACTGCAATACAGCGAGCGCCACTACTGACAGCTAAATAAAAGATTCAAACTACGGAAGGCACTAACTACTGATAGGGATCGTTAGCAAATGAAAGATTTTAATAGAGAACAAACACTGTATTTACCTTAATATCATCAAAAGTCATTATATATGTAATTTCAAAACTCCGCCATTTCCTTCCACACATCCACCACTGCTGGAGGCTCACCTCCAACTGCGCAACGCTACGCGCTGTTCACATCCAGCTGCCGCTGCCCAACACTACAATGGCAGACAACAATGCAAACTAGCCACAGACTGCACACAGCACAGCCAGTGATTTTCATATAGAGCGCTACGTAACGTTGCCAATAAGAAAACATAAACAGCCTACTTACATACGAAACACACCCGGGAAGTTATCAATGGAACGGAAACAGCAGTTTTAATAAGGGAAACGGCAACAGAAACACATCCAATGATAAATTTCGAAGGGGTAAGGGGAAACATACTTTCGTGACAGGGACCGACACCAAGAACGTGGATTTGAGGGACCGCCACCTGGCGAAATGAACTGACATAATGGGAGATCGGGAAACTAGGTTTCGCCGCATCTCAGTTCTGGAGATGACAATATAAACTGATTATGAATAGGACGCTAGTGAACGGAAATGTGATAGGTGTTAGTAAATCGCTGCGCGGGATTAGCCGAGCGGTCTTAGGCGCTGCAGTCATGGTCTGTGCGTCTCGTCCCGGCGGAGGCTCAAGTCCACCCACGGGCATGGGTGTGTGTGTTTGTTCTTAGGGTAAGTTAGGTTAAGTAGTGTGTAAGCTTAGGGATTGATGACCTTACCAGTTAAGCACCATAAGATTTCACACACACTTGAACATTTTTTTGTCCGTAAATCGGCAGAAAGGCGTCAGAATCTTAAATGAAATTAGTAAGAGATGGGAATCAAATACGTAAATTTTCAAATGAGATCGTACATAAAAGGCGTAATCCGAAGATAATGAAAGATAACGATAAAGGCGATGATGATTCAGGGCTAAATGATTTGTTTTATGAATGCGAGACGAAAGAGTGTGTGAATGTTAATACAATGAAATATACTATGTGACAAAAGGAGGCTGAGGTGGAGCTGAATTTGATGGCATTAGATGGTATAGAAAATTCTAAAGACGTACTAACCAGCATTAACGATTATAGTGACGAAGGTGATGATGTTTCAGGTGATATTGTGATGGGGAAAGTTGTTAACGAGGTTAATAAGGGCGGCGTAGCATTAGTCTCGTCAGCTGTTGATGAAATTTTATGTGTACCGGCGGATATTGGTGAATTAGTTTGAAGGAAGGTAGTAATGATATTTTATGTGCTGAAGTTACGAAAGTTGAAGCTGCTGGTATTGATACTTCAGAGGAAGAAATCTGTGTTTACCTTTCTACTAATGGAGGTGAACCCGAAATTCTGGGTGATCTGTGGATCTTGAATGTTTGTTTGAGAATTAATGTCGATCTGAATTTGATGTGCGATCTGAAATTCATGTAGTGCCAGAGTGTGCAGGGGAGGAAAAGGTATTATGCTCAGATTTAATTCAAAATAGAGCGGAATTTAATGATACTGTTGATTCTGAAATTGCACGACGCTGTAGCTACAATATATGTGATGTAACAGCAGAAGATGGTGAAACTATGAACGGTTATTACATTGGTGATTTGTCGATGGAGGTAAATGAGCTTTTATATAGTGAGTTGCATGATTTATCTGCGCCTGTTGAAAGTGCTGTTTATGAAGGTGTTTGTAGTGTCGTGGAAGTAAAAAGTATTGCTTTATTTCATGATAATGATGTTGTAGCTACTATTGTCAATAATTTTAAGGGAGAATACAGTGAGTTTGACTCTAATATAGAAAGTGATATTTAGTCAGAATGGTATCTTAAGGAGGAATGTGATTTTACCGTAACTGATTGGCGATGTTACGGTAGAACATTACGATCGTTATTGCTTCATTTGGGGACTTGAGATAAGATTAAGACAGCGGTAAGTCTAGAAGGGAGAAAAAATTATATTGGGGCGAAAGAAGCATTTAATGAATTATTTTGGGACGAGTACGAATTTGAAGGGTGGATCGAACAGGATATGTATACGCTAGAGACGGGTGGAACGAGATGAGGCATAGAGAATGATTTATTGAGAGAACAGTGTTTAGAGTGAAAAGAAATGATTAATGTTCAGCCTACCATTGAAATTAAAGTTAATGATCAGAAGGTAGATGCACAGCTCAGTTCTGGAAGTAATGTGTGAGCAGTGTCGGAAGGTTTTGTACGTGGGGTAAAGAATAAGAAATTAATACTAATACCTGTAAATAGTGTAATAATTAAAACGGCAGTTGGCAGTTTAAGTAAGCCGATAAGGCAAGAAGTGCTCTTGGAATTCAAGTGCGAGGAGAATCAGTCTAGTATAGGACGTTTTGTAGTGAATGGACTTGTAAAATAAGTGGTGCTGGAAACTGATTTCTTATGTAAATATGAAACTTCGCTACACTGCGTGGGATGGCGCTTGCTCTTTGAAATTGAGGGTGAAAAAAGGAAAGTAAAATTTAAGAATCTTTTGAAAGGGGACAATCAGATTGGGCACACCATAATTACACATGTTTGGGATGAAGAGAAGAATATGTGAGACAATATAAAGGACATGATAGAAGCAGTCGAGGGCACATCGGAGGTAGAGAAAAAGGAGTTACGCGAATTGTCGTTCCGTTATGAGGACATATTTTCTGATACTTCCAATAAAGTGACAGACTTCGAATACTCCATTAAAGTGAAGCCGTATGAGCCGATTACGTGCAAGCCTTATATAATTCCTATTGCTGCTTGGGAAGCCGTCAGGGCCAGTGAGATATTATAGAGCAGTGTAGGAGTGATTACTGTAATCCCATTGTAATTGTAAAAAAAAAGACAAATCAGTTAGAATCCTGTTAGAAGCGCATAAGACAAATAAGGTAATAGTGAGAGAACTCGACCAGCCTGGTAAAATGGAGGAACTGCCGCAAAACTTCAGGATCATAAAATTCGAGTCTAGTGTTGACTTGACCTCAGGATTTTGGTAAATGCCATTGGCAGAAGAAACCAGCTGTTACTCATCTTTCTTATTCGAAGGACGAAGCTTACGATTTAAGATTGTGCCCTTCGGCCTCACGGTCTCAGTGGCAGTATCTGTGAGAGCGCTAAGTCATGTGTTAGGAGAACGCGTGATGAGTAAGTTGGTGATCTATGTGGACGACATTTTAATAGCAACGGAATCTTGGTACTAGTCTTGTAAATTGCTGCAGGCAGTGTTTGTGGTCTTAAGACGAGGTGGGATGACGTTAAAGATTGCCAAATGCGAGTTTGTTCGAGCGGAAATTACACTCTTACATCTGAGGGAATTTTACCTAGTACCGAGAAACTAAAATCAATCACGGATAGTAAAATGCCAAACTAAAGAAAGCAATTTAAGTCGTACCTCGGATTATGTGGGTTTTATCGAAAATTATTGGGTTATGGGGGAATGAATAACCCAAATTAATAAAGGAAACCCATCCTGGAAATGGATCGAGGAATGTAAAAAAGAATTTTAGAACATAAAGGATAAACTGTGTGCGAGTAAGATGCTCTATTATCCCGACATGAGACTTCCGTCCTGTTTGTTGTCTGACAGTTCATATTATGGGATAGGCAGCGAAATCTGCCAAGAAAAACAAATCGACGGGAAGATAGAACACTGGAGTGTGGCTTTCGCCAGCCGCATACTCAACAAACACGAACGCGGATACAGCATACCAGAGAAGGAGCTGCTTGCAATCGTGTATGGATTGAAATCGTTCCGTATGTGTTTGGAAGGTAGAGATGTAACAATGCTATCGGACCATAAGGCCCTTAGCTTTCTGCAAGACTGTAGAATACTAAAAGACAGTTTGATGCGCTGGGCAATGTTCCTGCAGCAATTTAGTTACCCGATATACTACATTAAATGGACCGCGAATTGTATTGCCGATGCTTTGTCGCGGCTACCCGTTGGAGAGGAAGACATTAAGGGGGTGGGGGAGACAAAGAACGGATTTCAGCTGCTGTAAATGAAAAGAATACCAGGGAAAAAGGAAATTCGTGCGGTCTGCACGGATACGCGGCTCGCGCAGTGATCACCCTGAACTGAGGAACATCAAGATCAACTTTGACGGCAAGGGCTACGAAGAAATACGCCGCTATTTCAAGATCCACAAGGGTGTTCTGTTTCGCAGAAAAGACGAGAAAAGACGGATCACTGGAGACTGTGCTTCTGAGACAAATATGTGAAGCACCTGATAGATCACGTCCATGTAAGTCACGGTCATTACGGTCCCCCTTTTTTTTCCTTTATTGTGTTTCAATTCCCCATCGGGGCGGGCTGGCAGCAGCATAGGCGCTGCTCTTCAGCCGAAAGACAGTACAAAACAATAGAAGACATTGAAAAACAGCAAAGGAGAGAATAAGGTGAACATAGATATAAAAAAGGGGGAACAGCATGGAAGACAAAACAAAACAATACGGGGTGACTGTAAAATGGAGATAACAAAAAAAACTGTTTAAAAGTAGCACATATAAAATGCCACACACGGCGACGGTTAAAAGAACACAAGGCACAGTATGACTGGAGCATAAAAGTAGCGACGGATGGCATAGCACATAACGTTACGGTCCCCAAAAGTGCGCGGAACGTATAGAGTAACACATCTACATTAATAATCTCGCTTGATGAGTACGAGCACAGCTGGCTGCCTGTTATCGATGTCAGCGAGTAAAATATGGCACTACAACACAATAAGGGGAAATGCAAAGTACAGGGATATTACAAAGGATTGAAGCGATTTCATAAATTCACTGTAGCTCCATATATTGACGTATGGTCACGACACACTACAGATACGTAGAAAAACTCATAAAGTTTTGTTCGGCTGAAGCCGCACTTCAGGCTTCTGCCGCCAGAGCGCTCGAGAGCGCAGTGAGACAAAATGGCGACAGGAGCCGAGAAAGCGTATGTCGTGCTTGAAATGCACTCACATCAGTCAGTCATAACAGTGCAACGACACTTCAGGACGAAGTTCAACAATGATCCACCAACTGCTAATTCCATTCGGCGATGGTATGCGCAGGTTAGAGCTTCTGGATGCCTCTGTAAGGGGAAATCAACGGGTCGGCCTGCAGTGAGCGAAGAAACGGTTGAACGCGTGCGGGCAAGTTTCACGCGTAGCCCGCGGAAGTCGACGAATAGAGCAAGCAGGGAGCTAAACGTACCACAGCTGACGGTTTGGAAAATCTTACGGAAAAGGCTAAAGCAGGAGCCTTACCATTTACAATTGCTACAAGCCCTGACACCCGATGACAAAGTCAAACGCTTTGAATTTTCGGCGTGTTTGCAACAGCTCATGGAAGAGGATGCGTTCAGTGCGAAACTTGTTTTCAGCGATGAAGCAACATCTTTTCTTAATGATGAAGTGAACAGACACAATGTGCGAATCTGGGCGGTAGAGAATCCTCACATCCTCACGCATTCGTGCAGCAAATTCGCAATTCACCAAAAGTTAACGTGTTTTGTGCAATTTCACGGTTTAAAGTTTACGGCCCCTTTTTCTTCTTCGAAGAAAACGTTACAGGACACGTGTATCTGGACATGCTGGAAAATAGGCTCGTGCCACAACTGGAGACCGACAGCGCCGACTTCATCTTTCAACAGGATGGTGCTCCACCGCACTTCCATCATGATGTTCGGCATTTCTTAAACAGGAGATTGGAAAACCGATGGATCGGTCGTGGTGGAGATCATAATCAGCAATTCATGTCATGGCCTCCACGCTCTCCCGACTGAACCCCATGCGATTTCTTTCTGTGGGGTTATGTGAAAGATTCAGTGTTTAAACCTCCTCTACCAAGAAACGTGCCAGAACTGCGAGCTCGCATCAACGATGCTTTCGAACTCATTGATTGGGACATGCTGCGCCGAGTGTGGGAGGAACTAGATTATCGGCTTGATGTCTGCCGAATCACTAAAGGGGCACATATCGAACATTTGTGAATGCCTAAAAAAACTTTTTGAGTTTTTATATGTGTGTGCTAAGCATTGTGAAAATATCTCAAATAATAAAGTTATTGTAGAGCTGTGAAATCGCTTCAATCATTTGAAATAACCCTGTATAATAAGGAGCAAAGTAGGGGAGTTACTAGCGGTTGGCAATTTTGGACCACTGCCCACAGGACGTGGCGGTAAGAAGTACATATTTGTTGTTATGGACCTCTTTTTAAAATTACTTAAACTTTATCCGATACGGAAAGCTAAAAGCAAGACGCTGATAGATTAGAAAAGGATTTCTTTAAAAACATAATCAAACCAGAAAGGCTGTTATCTGACAACGGATCTCAGTTTATGTCAAACGTCTGGAACAAATTTATGAACGACCTGGGTATAAAAACATTAAAATATCCCTGTACCACCCGGCGAGTAACCCTTGCGAGCGATATATGTGAGAAGTTGGACAACTGTGTCGGACTTACGCGAGTGATAGGCACTCAAAGTGGGTTGAATACGTACGTTCATTTGAGGACATTGTAAATAGCGTGAAAAGTAACGCAACTGGATATTCGCGCTTGGAGGTGATGACGGGAGTCGAACCGAAATATCTATTAACGGAAACTGTGGAGTTCCCGTAGCGCCAAGCTGAGTCGGCCGCTGAGAGCGAGCAGGCGGTAAAATCCCGTAAGGAGAAGTTGGCAGCAGAGAGGAAGGAACGGCATGAAGGTTGGTACAAACCAATTAAATACAAAATAGGAGACAAAGTCCCAGTCGGTACGAAATAAAAGTCTAGTGAAGTGGATGGAGAAATAAAAAAGTAGTTTGAGCTGTACTATTGGCCACTTGTACTGGCGGATTGTCCGCACCCTAATGCCTACCGACTCTAATTCCATGTTTCAGGAAAACTTCTAGGATTAAGAAATGTGATAGAATTGAGACTGTACATTGAGAAGGGGAATGTAGGTTGAGAAATGAGGGTATCTGTGTATAATGCTATTTTGTCGAAAACTGACATACTGAGCTCGTGACAGTGTACAAAATATGGGCTGACTCTTACACAGAAGATTACAGCAACTAGCCACTTTTCACAATGCTGTTTACATATTTAAACAGCTACGTAACTGGTTTCGAACCGTTAGGTTCATCTTCAGACGGCTAGTTCACGTTTTAAATTACATTTCGTATTTTGTTTCCTCATCTGTCAAAACTTCCTTGGGGTGGCGATTCCAATGAAGAATTCGCGCCATTACGTTCCAGTGCCGGTTTCTTATCTTGCAACATGCCCTTTTACACACCACTCACAAACTTAATAGTTTCGTCAGAGTAATTTGGAAAATGAAAATCAATAACGCTTACCTAGGAAGACAGATGTACGTTTATCTGCTTAACTGAAAATATTGTCGGCGGTATAATTTATTTTGCAAAAACAGACATAATGTCTTGTGGGATAACAGCAATCAGTGATTTTATAATGTTACTTAAAATCCGTCTTGATTGCAAAAAATTTTTTATTATTCGTATGACCGGTTTCGGTTCATTCAGAACCATCTACAGATCTATAAAAATAATTATACCAAAATGGCGGGAACCACGGAAGCAGACCATAGAGGAAAACAAGTTCACACCAGCACCATAGATATATAAATCGCCCTATGCTTTTAGATCGTATAAAAATGATAATTTTACTGTTTTTAATCCTGACACGTACAGATTTTAACTTTGACATCTACATATTTTAACCAAATATTTTTAATATAAAAAAGATCTACTGAATACAGTATGTACAAATGGAATGTAACGGATGTACCAGACGCCACCTGTCGGTAATAGTGTTATAATTAATATAAATGGCGTGCACTCTGCCAACCAATTTTATGTGACGCAGCATGTGAAAGTTGCTGGATTTGGACGGGTTACTCTAGTAACTGAAATATCAGGTACGTTCTGGTACATTTGATGTTGATTAGATAGGATGAAAAACATTTGCTTCCGTGAAATAGTAAATTAGTATAATTATTTTTACAGATCTGAAGATGGTTCTGAATGAACCGAAACCGGTCATATGAATAATAAAAAAAATTTTTGCAATCAAGACGGATTTTAAGTAACAGTATAATTTATTGTTGTATGGAGTAACGATTTGTGTACACAGCTTCACCGCACGGAATTAAACGAGGGGTGAAATTTGTTCATATTTATTGTTACTTTTGAGTCCAAGGGAGTTATTTAAATTAAAAGAAAATATTAATTTGTCTTCCAAGTAGATTGGGAATCTGTCACGAGATGCACGTCTCTCTTGGGACTTGAATAACATGTCAGAATCATTGAAGAATTTACGAGCACCTTGCAAACGCTGTAAATCAATTGTTTGCTGTGTAGTTTAGATCTGTTTGTATCGATTCCACTGGGAGAAGTGTTCAGTACTGATCCTGGGTCCTTTCGGAAAGTATTTGCTTTATGATATCTACACCCGATTCGAATTTCAACAGATTTGTTCCCGCAAAATGATGGCAATGGAATGGAGAGCCATACAGAATTTCGGCGGGGTACTCGGCTCCGAATCTGTGGAGCGACGCCAGAGACTGACGATAGTGTTCTGTGAACGTGAGCGCAGTGGCGCTGATACGTTTGCGGCATTTCAATACACAGTCGATTTTTATAAATGTATAGTTTTATTTGGTCTTTAATTAATATTCTGCAATTCATAATTTATGTTAGATATAAGTTTCTTTAAATTTAAAGCATGGCGCGGAAGATATTTATGTTACAGTATTATGAATCTGTGTTTTGTAAATTTGGGGGCTACTTGAAAACTTATATGGCACCCCAACGTGTTATGAAGTGGAGGTGAGGGATTTAACGAGCACTTGGCTCTCATTTAATTATATGGCCGAAAGAGACAGCCTTCCAGGAGCTGTGAAACGAATCCTGTCGTCCAGGGCTGTGCGCCACAAAGAGCGCAAATTCACAAATAAATGGAGAAATTCACACGCATCTATTGTGCTTATGAAGCCTAAGCGCTATAGTGTGCGAGTGAGACAGACGAGAACCTACGTCATAGGGAAACTCTGTAAGAGTTGTTTGTGCCCAGGGAATAGATGACTGTGCAGTACGTCCATTCATTGTTAATTCTCGATCACATATATCATATACGAGGGCAGTTCAGTAATTAATGCAACACATTTTTTTTTCTCGGCCAATTTTGGTTGAAAAAACCGGAAATTTCTTGTGGAATATTTTCAAACATTCCCGCTTCGTCTCGTATAGTTTCATTGACTTCCGACAGGAGGCAGCGCTGTACGGAGCTGTTAAAATGGCGTCTGTAACGGATGTGCGTTGCAAACAACGGGCAGTGATCGAGTTTCTTTTGGCGGAAAACCAAGGCATCTCAGATATTCATAGGCGCTTGCAGAATGTCTACGGTGATCTGGCAGTGGACAAAAGCACGGTGAGTCGTTGGACAAAGCGTGTCATCATTGCCGCAAGGTCAAGCAAGACTGTCTGATCTCCCGCGTGCGGGCCGGCCGTGCACAGCTGTGACTCCTGCAATGGCGGAGCGTGCGAACACACTCGTTCGAGATGATCGACAGTCACCATCAAACGACTCAGTGCTCAACTTGACATCTCTGTTGGTAGTGCTGTCACAATTGTTCACCAGTTGGGATATTCAAAGGTTTGTTCCCGCTGGGTCCCTCGTTGTCTAAGCGAGCACCATAAAGAGCAAAGAAGAACCATCTGTGCGGAATTGCTTGCTCGTCATGTGGCTGAGGGTGACAATTTCTTGTCAAAGATTGTTACAGGCGATGAAACATGGGTTCATCACTTCGAACCTGAAACAAAACGGCAATCAATGGAGTGGCGCCACACCCACTCCCCTACCAAGAAAAAGTTTAAAGCCATACCCTCAGCCGGTAAAGTCACGGTTACAGTCTTCTGGGACGCTGAAGGGGTTATCCTGTTCGATGTCCTTCTCCACGGTCAAACGATCAACTCTGAAGTGTATTGTGCTACTCTTCAGAAATTGAAGAAACGACTTCAGCGTGTTTGTAGGCACAAAAATCTGAACGAACTTCTCCTTCTTCGTGACAACGCAAGACCTCACACAAGTCTTCGCACCCGAGAGGAGCTCACAAAACTTCAGTGGACTATTCTTCCTCATGCACCCCACAGCCCCGATGTCGCACCGTCGGATTTCCATATGTTTGGCCCAATGAAGGACGCAATCCGTGGGACGCACTACGCGGATGATGAAGAAGTTATTGATGCAGTACGACGTTGGCTCCGACATCGACCAGTGGAATGGTACCGTGTAGGCATACAGGCCCTCATTTCAAGGTGGCGTAAGGCCGTAGCATTGAATGGAGATTACGTTGAAAAATAGTGTTATGTAGCTAAAAGATTGGGGAATAACTTGCTGTATTTCAATGCTGAATAAAACAACCCCTATTTCAGAAAAAAATGTGTTGCATTACTTATTGAACTGCCCTCGTAGGTTCGACAAGGGGCTCGCTACGCTTTCAACTACCGAGTTTCAACTACTTTTCAAGGTCATCCAATCACCCACTTCCTCTGACCGAAAGTTGAAAGCGTAGCGAACCTCTTTTCGTACCTATATGAGCATTTTAATGGCTGGTTTTGCGAGATTTAGCTGACCCTCTACCTTCCATCCTGAAAAACCAGCCATTAAAACGGTCACATGGGTACGAAAAGGGGGTCGCTATACTTTCGACTATCGAGTTTCAAGTACTTTTCCAGTTCACCCAACTACCTGTTTTTGCTGTTTTACACTATAAATATGCAAAAAACGCCATCGGATTATCGTAAATAGCAGACTGTTTATCGATTTTACGCAGCATAAGGTGTTCTTGCTAAGCAGTGGGTAGTTGGGTGACCTGGAAAAGCAGTTGAAACTAGGTAAAGTACAGCGACCCCCTTTTCGTACCCATATGAACAAGTTTACCAATTCTAAATTAATTTCAAGTCAGACCAATGATGTGAGAGCATATTTCCCAATTTCAGTATCACCACCCTTTCACCGCTTTGCGAATCTGTGTAGATGTCTGTGCAGTACGTACATTCATTGTTAATCCTCGAACACATACATCATCAAAGTATATCAGACAGCGCTCTACATATTTCAAATACCTAGAGCATGTTGCTAAATTTACGAACTATGTCTATGCTGACGGGAGTCACAGAGCATTCGCATAGTTTTATACTAAAATTAGAGACTGACAGACGACTCTCACACTGTCATTGGCCAACCCGGCCTGCAGAACTGGTACCTTAAATGAAACAACAACTCCACTGTTACCAGTCACAGTTTTGTGTATTTCGACGACGAGTTTCAAAGGTATAAACCTCCATCATCGGGTGGATTTGCAATAGTTATTATGACATTTGTTTGTCTGTTGTGTTACGATTTTTTGGTGGAACTTGTGGTACTGTCTCCAGTATCACAGATTCCTTTCGCTGTCGTAAGACATCACATGTATACTGTCATATTTGTAAACAAATATGGCGTTCGCACTTAAAGCACTGGCACCTAATTAATCTGCAACCGACCAGAAGTAGTCCAGTACGTTTCACGTATTGTGAATGGATTCAGCTCGCTGAGTCTTCGCCCATCCAAGTGTACATGATTTCTGGAGATGCGCCCATGTTGAGGACGTTAGCACTCTTTATCGATGTATAGTAACAGATTTGAAAGTGTCGTGGTCAAATATCAGACTTTTAAGAAGAAGAAGAAGAAGAAGAAGAAGAAGAATATGGTGATTTTTTATGTGCGATGGAGCTTCAGACGGATGGAGTTCGAGGCATTTTTACTTAAATACACCAAGTCATCAATTTTAAACTAATATTCCAGAGTCTAGGATCAGTAGCTGGAAGGTATTGTTAACAAAGAGAAAATAAACACACGCACCCCTAAGGCTACAACGTTCCTCAGCTAAAACGGGCTATAATGTTAGATCGCTTAAGTTTCCAACCTATCACTCGTATGGAATGTAGCCCTGTTAATACTCCAATGGAAGAAATATATCTCAAGCGCATGACATACATCCTTCTTCCCGTTTTCTCTGGCGTAAACTATGTTATCGAACCGTAAAACGAAAAAACTATGTGCTTAAAACATGTTCTCTGTGTGATACGAGCACAATATAGCATTCCAGAAATGTATAGTGACCACTGTTTACATGCGATCATGGTTCAGAAATTATACTATCCGAATGGGAAAGCCTCTTACAAGGAAACAGATAAACGCATAGCAGCAGCGCCTGACATGCGAAAATTACAAGTCATTCTGCCACTAACTCTGTAAACAGCACGTCTGTCAATCAAATGTATACAAAGGGGGGTTGAAGAGCCTCACAAGCACCTACAGCTAACTTAGGTATGAAGCTGAAGTCTCGATTTTACACCCAAGATGTGACAGGGGGGGATGGAGTACATCACATAAATCATAGTTCGTGTAGAGGAATGTGTCACGTTTCATCACAAATGAAATGGAAGTCATCTGATGCAGGAGAGGTTTAGAGTTAACGGTCGCTAGCAGACAGTGCTTTAAGTCATATAAAGAACACGCGGCTGTATGCGAGTCGAACGCAAGCTACGTCACGTGACCGCAGATGCATTTAAGTTTATAGACGGATGGTTCTCTGTCTTCCTAAAAAGCGTCAAATATAGTCAACTCACGTGTATCACTGAGACCTCAATAGACATACAGTATAATGCTGCCTCAACACACAAAAATTGACTGCTTCCCTCATTCCCTTCGCTTCCATGTCGACGTTTCCTCGGATTCCTCTTGCTGCAGCATACTTGATCCCATGTACAAATTGTTCTGCACCAACCAGAACATACGCAAGTACTTGCTCAATATCCTGACATTTATATTCGGTCAATTTATATCTATTCCCCTATCACTTTTCGCATTTCCATCTATTTTATGGCAGTTCTATCCATGCGATCGTGTAATAGCGTCTCGTTCTGTTTTCTAAAATTGGTTTTAAAATTTAGTACAGCTGCCAACGCCTAGCTCAAATACACTGATCGGGAGAGCGTAGTATAGCAAAGTACTGGATTTTATCTGGTCACCAACACATTTGGAGAGCGTTTGCCCTGTTTTCTGCATGACTGTGAACATGCATATTGATCAAAACGTGTATATTTAATAGGATCGTCCCATGTGATTGACGCCTGCATGCATGCGGTATTTTGTTTTCGATATATGGTAGAGATGGGATGGAAATTTTATAGAGCTGTCTATCGGATGAAGTTAGTGTAGCTTTTATAGTTGGTAATATTTCTCTGTTGGATGATACAGAATGACGATGGTAGATGTGAATGGACGCGGATCTGTAGTACTTGTATGTAGTTTGGGGGGTGCACCGCAGTACGGTAGAAAGAATAATTGTCCTTCTAACAGTTCCAGTTTCCATCGAATAGACAAAACACTGTCCTGTCGCAGTAACACAGCTAGCCTGTTTCTACATTAGTTGCAGAAGGTGGTAGATATATTTTCCCCTAACTGCTACTCAGTTGCGGTTTAAATTGGAACGGTCAGATTCGTAAAGCTGCAGAAATGGCAGCAGTTGCATGGGGGCTAACTAAAAACGAGGTTGAAATTTTACAGTAGCAGATCGGCTCGAGAAAGGTGAGTCGTTTGGAGATATGAGAGATTTACAAATATGATTCATTAGTGGCTGTAATAAAGGACTTCCCCATAGGATCCTACGCAGGAGTGTGCTTGAATGTGAGGACTGGATTCAAAATCGGATACTGCACTTCTAACGGATAGCGTACACTAGAAATCTGAAAAGCAAGTGTACATCTCTTACGACATCCTCCACTGTTTGTTATCCTTTTCAATCAAGCATCGGCTGTAGCCCAGACGATATATCACGGAACGTCTGACACGACATAGAGAGAGAGAACGCTTTACAAATACTGGATAAATATCTAGCGGTAGTGGCTTGAGAGGTTTAAAAATACCGGTTTAATAACACGTCCGTTAGCAGAATAATTTTCTAAATTGAGAGCATATGGTTTATAAAGTATGTGTTTGCGTTCTGAGAGATGTGTAAAGGAGATGACTATCTCCAGTGGTAAGGAGGCCTTGGATTTCACGTGGAACACTGTGATAACAAAGGGAAGAGTATGTCATGTGACGTAAAAACAAAGTCTGTGAACGCGAGGCCTTGTGGGGGTGTGCCAGCGATGATTCGTAGGCATTATGGACGAAAAGGATGCGTTGGAGGGAGAGCGAGGCTTTCGCGGCGAGGCAGGTGCCATGAGACTATTAGCATAGCAGCTCGATCTCGTAGTTTGTAATTGTATATGGATCAGAAGGCAGTCTTTTAGGACGAGGATCACGCACCGGCTTGGATTAGGCAATTTTTTGGTAGGCGTGTGTAGTGATTTCTGACGTTGAATAGGGACAAATGGTATATGTTAGGAGGTAATAGACTTTTTTAAACTCAACTCTGTCGAACAGCAGGATCTAGTGAGTTGAACGTTTTCCCCCTAGCTTGTAGTTGTAGGGTAGAGTTTGAGAATTTCTGTCGCTGGTTTAGAGTGGTATAATTTTTTTCCCAAACAGCATAACACAAGGTGTCAGTTTTTTGCGTAGCACTGCCGTTATTGTGCAGTGCTATGCCTATAGTTGTGTAATTAAAGCATGATAAGGTGATTTGTATAGTTAATTTTTGCGGTTTTAAACCGTCCTTATGCAGCGCTATGCTTATAGTTGTGTAATTAGCACCGATCTTTGTGATTCATTATATAGTTAGGATGGATATTTGGGTCAGTTTCCCAAGCAAAATAGATACAGTAGACTAACGTAACCTTCCTGTCCTGCATCTGGAGAGTTTCTATCCAGTAGAATCAGGGTTCGAGTGGTTGACAAGTTTAACTTGCAGTGAGTGTTTGTGCAGCGAATTATTTTCGGATGATTGTGTTACGAGTGTGTTTGGATGCCTTATTTCAGTGATGTGCATGGTATGTACTGGATTATTTAGACCAGGGAGGAGACTGGATAGCTAGGTCATCGGTCTCATCGGATTAGGGAAGGACGGGGAAGGAAGTTGGGCATGTCCTTTCATAGGAACCATCCTGGCATTTGTCTGGAGCGATTACGGGAAATCACGGGAAACCTAAATCAGGATGGGGCCGAACGTGAGACTGAATCGTCGTCCTCCCGAATGCTAGTCCAGTGTGCTAGCCACTGCACGACTTCGTAATTTATGAGTTTGCGTCTCGGCACATCAGTATAATGTATTGTTATTTAGGAGTAGTTTCGAGGTCTTTAAACTGTATATAGTGACTCTAAGCACGTTAGGGTGAATGTTTTGCATCAGTGTAATAAATAAATTAGGTGAAATATGTAGCTAAATAAATTGCCCAAAAAATAAGTGAAGTACACTCCTTCCTCTCTCCAGTAGCCCAGAACAGGCTGATTCGTTTTTCACATCAATTTTCCCCTCCCTCCAGACCGCCACCAGGGTGAGTGTTTTGTATCAGCGTAATAAACTAGGTGCCATACGTCCGTCGATGTATGTAGGAAATGTGGTTGGATGACCTTGAAAAGTAGTTGAAACTAGGTAGGTGAAAGAGTAGCGAAATTTTTCTTGCCTATATGAATAAGCAGCCTCTAGTGGGGGCCGACACCATATTAACCTCCGTCAGCAAAATTCATACACATTTTCCGAGACGACGGCAAACACATTTGATGGCGGTAGTGAGTCTAATAGTTTAAATGAAGACTTATGTCCAGTGCATGTAATACAGCTCTCGATAGCTAAGCCTCTTGTGGCGGTAACACATCACTAATGCTGTAGGTAGATAATAAATTTAAACAAATTTCAAGAAATGTATACAAATTTAAAGAGATTTATAGAAATTATATTCGAATTGAATGGAAACAGAATAACAACTCCCATCAGCTCTTAGAGCAAATTTCGTGAACAGAGTTGCGGGATCGTAGTGGCTCTAATTGTATAAATAAGGACTTATGTCCAGTGCATGTAATACAGCTATCGATATCTCAACCCATGGTGGGCGAGAGAAAGTGAGAATGTTTGTGTGCCTGGCAGACGTCAGTGGGTGCCGCACTTCATGTGACGCAGGCGGGCGAGAGTTTTCTTAAAGAAAGTGAGAATGTTTGTGTCCGACAGACGTCAGCAGGTACGAAAGTAGACTAGTCGCCTGTTGTTCGTAGTATCAGCGCACGGCAGTGTGACATACTGCGAAGCGCAGCCTCTCGTGATGGTAACAAGAAACTAATGATGTAGTCAATATATTTAAATAAATTATATCCGAATTGAATTTAATGTATTAGAGCGAAAAATTCGAAATTCGAAGAGGATGACGAACACACTTGATGGTGGCCATGAGTATAATTTTTTAAATAAAGAATGATGTCCAGTGCAAGAAATAGAGCTATCGACATCTCAGCCTTTTATGACGGTAACAGAAAAATTTATAGAAGTTATATTGGAATTGAATGTAACCTCCTACAGCAAAAAATTTGAAGTTAGCAGAGGATGGCGAACTCACTTAATGGTGGTACTGTTCGTAATTGTTTAAATAAAGACTTATGTCCAGTGTATGTAATACAGCTACCGATATCTCAGCCTCTGGTGGCGGTAACATAACACTAATGCTGTAGGGAGATAATAAATTTAAAGATATTTAAACAAATTTAAAGAAATTTATAAAAATTATATTCGAATTGAATATAAGCTATTGGAGCAAAAAATTCGAAATTCGAAGAGGATGGTGAACACAATTGATGGTGGTACTGTTTGTAAATGTTTAAGTAAAGCCTTATGTCCAGACCTGAATGAGTGCATGTAAGAAAGATGTTAAAAGACTGAGAAACAGAAGTCTCAACCTCATGTGGCGGTAACACAAGAATAATGCTGTAGGTAGACAATAAATTTAAATAAATTTAAATACATTTATAGACATTTAAAGAAATTTATATAAATTTAAACAAATTTATAGAAATTATATTAGAATTAAATGAGCAGTATTTAGTGGGGGAGGGGGGGCGACACCATAGCAACTCCCTTCAGCAAAATTATCCAAGAGGATGACTAACACAGTTGATGGTGGAAGCCCCAGTGCCCTTGCTTTCTCGCCAGTTTCTTAGGTTAGTAGAGGTAGTCCTGTTGACCTATCCCCTCCACCAAAATTCAAACTTCTGGCCACTTCCTAGGACGAGGTGACTTAGGTTAGTGGAGGTAGCAGAGTTGTCCTATCTACCCGCCATTTTTGAATGATGGTACTCGAATCATCAGCTGACGTTACGTGAGGTAATGTACTTGCGTCACGGCTTCCATCTTGGATTTGGGGCGACCTACTTGGGGCTGCGCCGCTGTGGCTCCGCTACTCCCAGGGAGGCGTAGCTGTGTTAAATATGGCGGATCTCAGATAGCCCATAAAGGGAAACATTTATGAAAAGTATTTAAATCTGTAGTAATTGAGGGAATAAAGCCACAGTATTTTAATCTACCATATTTCTTAACTTTTCAGGAAAATCCCAATAAAACTTGAATATTGATCATATCTACACTCCTGGAAATTGAAATAAGAACACCGTGAATTCATTGTCCCAGGAAGGGGAAACTTTATTGACACATTCCTGGGGTCAGATACATCACATGATCACACTGACAGAACCACAGGCACATAGACACAGGCAACAGAGCATGCACAATGTCGGCACTAGTACTGTGTATATCCACCTTTCGCAGCAATGCAGGCTGCTATTCTCCCATGGAGACGATCGTAGAGATGCTGGATGTAGTCCTGTGGAACGGCTTGCCACGCCATTTCCACCTGGCGCCTCAGTTGAACCAGCGTTCGTGCTGGACGTGCAGACCGCGTGAGACGACGCTTCATCCAGTCCCAAACATGCTCAATGGGGGACAGATCCGGAGATCTTGCTGGCCAGGGTAGTTGACTTACACCTTCTAGAGCAGGTTGGGTGGCACGGGATACATGCGGACGTGCATTGTCCTGTTGGAACAGCAAGTTCCCTTCCCGGTCTAGGAATGGTAGAACGATGGGTTCGCTGACGGTTTGGATGTACCGTGCACTATTCAGTGTCCCCTCGACGATCACCAGTGGTGTACGGCCAGTGTAGGAGATCGCTCCTCACACCATGATGCCGGGTGTAGGCCCTGTGTGCCTCGGTCGTATGCAGTCCTGATTGTGGCGCTCACCTGCACGGCGCCAAACACGCATACGACCATCATTGGCACCAAGGCAGAAGCGACTCTCATCGCTGAAGACGACACGTCTGCATTCGTCCCTCTATTCACGCCTGTCGCGACACCACTGGAGGCGGGCTGCACGATGTTGGTGCGTGAGCGGAAGACGGCCTAACGGTGTGCGGGACCGTAGGCCAGCTTCATGGAGACGGTTGCGAATGGTCCTCGCCGATACCCCAGGAGCAACAGTGTCCCTAATTTGCTGGGAAGTGGCGGTGCGGTCCCCTACGGCACTGCGTAGGATCCTACGGTCTTGGCGTGCATCCGTGTGTCGCTGCGGTCCGGTCCCAGGTCGACGGGCACGTGCATCTTCCGCCGACCACTGGCGACAACATCGATGTACTGTGGAGACCTCACGCCCCACGTGTTGAGCAATTCGGCGGTGCGTCCACCAGGCCTCCCGCATGCCCACTATACGCCCTCGCTCAAAGTCCGTCAGCTGCACATACGGTTCACGTCCACGCTGTCGCGGCATGCTACCAGTGTTAAAGACTGCGATGGAGCTCCGTATGCCACGGCAAACTGGCTGACACTGACGGTGGCGGTGCACAAATGCTGCGCAGCTGGCGCCATTCGACGGCCAATACCGCGGTTCCTGGTGTGTCCGCTGTGCCGTGCGTGTGATCATTGCTTGTACAGCCCTCTCGCAGTGTCCGAAGCAAGTATGGTGGGTCTGACACACCGGTGTCAATGTGTTCTTTTTTCCATTTCCAGGAGTGTATAATAGTTAAGGATTTACTGTAAAGTGAAATTAACAGGTTTTGCAACAAAGGCCTATTGCTATAATGCTATGGCGATCTTGACGATCGACATTTCATATAAAACAGCATTATTAAAATGACGAATGTTGTAAATATCAACTCTGTAAATGTAAAAGATTTAGCAAATTTAAATCATCAGTATTTCCAGTTAAGCATCACATCATCATTTCCGCAACACAAAACACACTGAAAGATGACAGCATGACACTGAATAACCATTATTCTAAACAAATCGCATATGTGTGTGGCCTACATCATTTATGGGTCGTTAATTTAACTTCCGAAATTATTATTACTTTTATTTGTTACAATAACTTTTAATGTTTCATACAATTTCGCAAACTTGCCATCAGCCAGACAATTTTACCAAAGGGTCGCCATTGTCTAATTTAGGGCATGTAATGCCACACGTGCGATTCAACCCCTAGACGAGTTTGAGCCAAGACATTTCGAGGATGAGGAACCGCATGTGAGCCTGAACATCTTTGGGGTGTTAGCTCGCAAAATATAAGCCAGAAATTGTACTGTGACAATTATTACACAAGTCTGCCAGTGCTTGTATGATAACATAAACAAGGAACTGACTCACTGCGGACAGTGAGAAGAAACAGAGTGCCAGACTGGAAGCTCCCTTCAGAAGCTGAGATGAAGAAAGTGGCGTCTGCAGAGTGTGTCGCAATACTCGTAATGGATGGTGTCAACATATCAACTGTTGTGTGGAAAGATAACAAGAGTGTGATGTTGCTTTCTACGCTTGTGAGACAGCACCCTATTCATGAAACAGAGGGGTATGGCAAGAAAACAAACTCAAGAATAAAAATACCTTGGCCACAAATAATTAAGCTCTACACTAAATTTATGGCAGGTGTTGACCTTCTTTACAGCACAATGCATCGACATAAAATTCTGATTAAAAGTTGAAAATGATATATAAGATTGTTTTACCATATTCTGGACGTTGGAGTAGTCAACTCCTGGCTGTTGTATAGGAGAGTAGCAGAAAGCAAAGGGATTATGACAACTACGAAATTCTCCGATTTTTGAATCGAAATTGCTTACTGTTTGTGTCGTTCTGGTCGAACTTCAGCAAAACTTGGGATTCCAAGTAATGAACTTGAAAACCAACTACAAGAGACCCATTGCACATGTACCTCCACTAGATGTAAGGCTGGATGAAATAGGTCACCTGCCTTCGTACTTGCAAGTGAGGTAAAGGTGGAAAATGCCAGGATGTAAGCGATTTTTCTGGGTTCAATGTAACAAATGTGCAGTTGCATTGTGTTTGCACAAACAAAATAACTGTTTTCAGACTTTTCATGTAAAGTGATTATCACATGCTTGGGTACAAACCTGTTGGAAGTAGATACCGTATTATTCATATATAAAAGTGTATAAAAATATACAATAAATGCTCAGTATTCACCACGTTAATGTCCTATTTATTTATTTTACCATGCAAAGTATTTAATCATAATCAACAATTGAATTACGATGACTTGGTAAAAAATGAGGCTGCAAAATAAGCACATTCATTGTGGCTCGTAAGGAGTTAATTCAATATGCAGCTGATCAGCTACAAAGCGATTGTCAACAACAGTGCTTTGTTAATTCAATTAAAAATATTTTTAGTAATGTAGGCACTATAAACTAAACATAGTAATTTTTACAACTTGAAATAAAAATCTTGCATTTAAAGTTTAATCTTGCCTTATAGGATCTATCCGTGATAGGCAAATGTGCTCACCGCTTGTTATGGATATCACAGTTCAGAGCATCTAAGCGCTGAACTCGCAGATTAAATATTAGCTGAAAAAGAAAACAAATACGCTCTGTATCTCCCACAGATTCCAAGTGAAATGGTCCTCATCGATGTAGAATAAGTAAAATAATCTTAAACAGTGTTTCGTTCAAAGGTAATTCTAAATTTGCCACAATAGATATAATTATTGGAGACATTGTCATGCATATTTTAATTCTTAGACTGCTGTAGCCAAGCTTCATCAAACAGAAAATCATTTAACGATGCTTACGGGGGTTCCCAGAAAGTAATGCACCGCATTATTTTCTTCAGCAATGAGAAATATACATGCGAAAGAATAGTGTTTTATCAACACACCTTCTTTTTCCACGTAATCTCCATCCCGTTCTATGGCATTCCTTTAGCAAAAAGCAAGGGCGTGGAGGCCCTGTCGGTACCATCCTTTGCCCTGGTGGCGGAGCCAGTGCGTCACTGTGGAAATCATCTCCTCATCGTCTTCAGAATGTCTGGTCCAGTCGTAATGCTTCTGTTCTCACGAATGACATCAACTGGCTGCAACATGTTAGGTCTGACAGCTGTGGATGGTCTCTCAGACTTCTGAAAATGATGGAACTCCGCCGAATCACCTTCTGATGATTTCATCCTCCGTGCCCAGCGACTAAATGTACTTCTGTCGTCAGCACATGCTCCACAGACTTTGCGCAAGTGTTTGTGAATATTCTCCACGGTTTCTTTCTCTGCAATGAGAAATTCAATAACGGCAGGTTGCTTGTAACGTACATCACCTACAGACGCCATTTTGAAACTGTCCGGCAGCTACGCTGTCTGTCGGAAGTGACGGAAGCTCTGCGCGTCCACTAGGGAGACTTCAAATAATACACTACTGGCCATTAAAATTGCTACACCACGAAGATGACGTGCTACAGACGCGAAATTTAACCGACAGGAAGAAGATGCTATGATATGCAAATGATTAGCTTTTCAGAGCATTCACACAAGGTTGGCGCCGGTGGCGACACCTACAACGTGCTGAAATTAAGATTCCAACCGATTTCTCAAATGTCTCTGAGCACTACGGGACTTAACATCTGAGGTCATCCGTCACCTAGAACTTAGAAATACTTAAACGTAACTAACCTAAGGACATCACACACATCCATGCCCGAGGCAGAATTCGAACCTGCGACACAGCGGTCGCGCGGTTCCAAACTGATGCGCCTAGAACCGCTCGGCCACACCGGCCGGCCGGATTTTAATTACACAAACAGCAGCTGACCGGCATTGCCTAGAGAAACTTAACTGTGATGCCTCGTGTAAGGAGAAGGAATACGTACCATCACGTTTACGACTTTAATAAAGGTCGCATTGTAACCTATCGCGATTGCGGTTTATCGTATCGCGACATTGCTGCTCTCGTTGGTCGAGATCCAATGACTGTTAGCAGAATATGAAATCGGTGGGTCCAGGAGCGTAATATGGAACACCGTGCTGGATCCCAACGGCCTCGTATCACTAGCAGTCGAGATGGCAGGCATCTTATCCGCATGGCTGTAACGGATCGTGCAGCCACGTCTCGATCCCTGAGTCAACAGATGGGGACGTTTGCAAGACAACAACCATCTGCACGAACAGTTCAACGACGTTTGCAGCAGCTTGGATTATCAGCTCGGAGACCATGGCTCCGGTTACCCTTGAGGCTGCATCACAGACAGGAGCGCCTGCGATGGTGTACTCAACGACGAACCTGGGTACACGAATGGCAAAACGTCATATTTTCGGATGAATCCAGGTCCTTTTTATAGAATCATCATGGTCGCATCCGTGTTTGGCGACATCGCGGTGAACGCACATAGAAAGCGTGTATTCGTCATCGCCATAGTGGCGTATAAGCCGGCGTGATTGTATGGGGTTCCATTGGTTACACGTCTCGGCCACCTCTTCTTCGCATTGACGGCACTTTGAACAGTGGACGTTACATTTCAGATGTATTACGACCCGTGGCTCTACCCTTCATTCGATCCCTGTGAAACGCTACATTTCAGTAGGATAATGCACGACCGCATGTTGCCGTTCCTGTACTGGCCTTTCTGGATAAAGAAAATGGTCCATTGCTGCCCTGGCCAGCTCATTCTCTAGATCTCTCACCAACTGAAAACATCTGGTCAATGGTGGCCGAGCAACCGGTTCGTCACAATACTCCAGTCACTACTCTTGATGAACTGCATGGGCAGCTGTACCTGTACACGCCCATCCAAGCTCTGTTTGACTCAGTGCCTAGGCGTAACAAGGCCGTTATTATGGCCAGAGGTGGTTGTTCTGGGTACTGATTTCTCAGGATCTCTGCACCCAAATTGCGTGAAAATGTAATCATCTCAGTGCTAGTATAATATATTTGCCCAATGAATACCCGTTTATCATCTGCATTTCTTCTTGTTGTAGCAATTATAATGGCCAGTAGTGTACAGATGTAATGTTTCGAATTCGTAGCATTGTTTAGCGCTGAGAAAATAAAAATGCGGTGCATTAATTTCTGGCCTATCCTCGTTCTTACAAATGACTGCAGTACAGAATTCTAATTGCTCATAGTACTCCCTTTATTTTATGTTACTGGTAACATCAGTACATTAGTAGTTCTACTAAGAAATTCATCACTGTAGTAGAAGGAGCCGGCCACAAATAATTGTTTGGTGGAATGATTATCATATGCAATAAGCAACTGTCTTACATAAACAGCGTGCTGAAACGCCGACACATTAGCATCATTGGACCTAACAGCAAGTATAAGACAAGAGTCTGGTTCCTAGCAGGCCACATAAAGCGAATTTTAGCTGCCTGTCTTCTCATTAACTCGCGTCCGAAAAAAATATTAGAGGTCACTAAGGTATGACACACAATGTGGCGTAAAAATCTTTCCCGCTTGACTGTCGACCCTTGAGGCACGCTGATATCGCAAACAAATGGCTCGTGCAGCCTTCAGTTGGTCAGACTGTATGAATTACGAAGCAATTCGGAGCACATTTTGCCGAAGTGTTTCAAGATTGATAAGATACTTTGAATTACATAAGATCCTAATTGCTTTCTTTCTGGTATAATACCATTTCCTTCCATTGAAACAAAATGCATACAAAATGCATATGACTCGATGGAAACATTATACGGTGAAAGCAGAGATTTATTCACGTATTATATTAACTCGTCAAGGGGGAAAGACTTTCGCTTAATAAAAGTTGTTTCAAAATATTTAGGCATATGAACACCGTTTCCTGTACCATATATCCAGGATTACGTAATAACCGACTATGTTACGTAATCTGGCACAGACAAACTATCACATTCTTATAAATTTCCAAAGATGTATGAAGTGTGAGATAACCCAGCTGGCCTCTTGGCCATCACCAGTCGAGTTCGTCCAACCAACATTCTTACCATAGAGTAGAAAAATCTCCGGAGTGGGAATTGCAGTCTCTGCATGTGACAACATCAAGCTGGATTTCTTACTGATTTTACTACGACCATGTTTGTTTAAGGTCAATTCTCATTGGCCGTCACGTCAAGTATCGTTACGCGAAAACTTTCTGCAATGACAACCTGATGGTGACATTCAGGCAAGTCACCTTCTGAGCGTCTCATTTTGTTACGTCGTGGAATAACAACGTTTTGCAGGAACGAATTTGCGGGTATCGTTATCTGCTATCACAGGAAGACAATTTTGACAGTATCGTTATCTGCTAACGTTTTAAGCTAACTTGTTTTCGGTTACTTTATTTAAAAAGCACCGTTACCGGTTTCGAGTATTTCACAGTTCGTCATCGGACAGTTTTTTCATGCTTGCATCGAAACAAATTATGCATTCGTTTCCTGTTAGTTGACCTAGAGTAAACAATAATTCATCATTATAAACGTGCAACCAAATGAGTGCAATACATATATGTGCTGGAATGCAAATTACATGAAATGTCCATCTGGTGCATTTGTTCCTGCAGTTTTCTTGCAACGAAATACAATCTCAAGTATTTTTGTACTTTCACAGTCACAAACGTTGCACTGCACTGTAAATCATTGTAAGTCAGTCACCAGGCTAATTTTCAACTTGTACTACTACTTATTCTGATTCACAATTTCCGGAAACGAAAACATACATTCCAAGGCACATGACTGTCAAAGATACTGCAGTGTAATGGAATAAAGATATGACATTTTTGTGAGATTAAGCTTTAATTACTTTTGTGTTAGATTGACAAAATGTTTTGCATTAAATCCAGAGCATTAAGTACAGACAGAATCAATAAACACACGGGATTTGGCGAATTGTAACACTACAATTTTATTTTACATTATGACATATATACGAATGTTGGTAAGAAGTGTGTGAACTCCTCATATGCTACTTTAACATCGATAATAACAAAACATTATAATTTATTTGTATTTAGTGCCATTAATAGTACTGACTATTGTAAGTACATGCAATATTATATGATTAATTACTTGATGTACAGATCTGTGTACAAATATGATCTATACTGGAGCACAGAAAGTACGTTCTAGAAGTTTTTCAGGGAAGGAGTATTCGCCAATTCAGTCTGCTCGTTAAGGATATTATCAAGGGATTTGTTTTTGTATGTATGTGTATTTCCTCTAATATATTAATAATGAGTGCTTTTCCGCTAAATATAATATTTTCATGTTGCTTTCAGTGTTTGTCACTGCATAGTTTTCTTCTGCAGTGTAGACTGCAAATGTAGATATGTTTAATTTTCCAAACCCCAGGCACCACGTTTTTAATGGCTGATACTGTGTTTCGTTACGTTGTGTTTACTCATGTATATCATTAGTCTATCTTTCACTGGTGATGCTATTATTTTGAGATTGCTGACAGTACTGAAACTGTCCTGTAGTTTTCTGAAGCGTACATTACTTAATTTTTAGCATCACAATAAAAGAACAATTTTTAATGTTAAACCTAATTGTATGTATACAGAACTACAATTAATGGTACCTAGGAAGTCTTATAAATTTTTCATCTTCGTATTGACAGAGGTTAACGATAACACACTTTTATTCTGCAGCGGACGTATTCATGTAGCTAGCAACCACTCTAAGAGAGAAACAATTCGGGATATATAGAACACTGCATAGCATAATTGTTCCTGGATGATAGTATGTAACACATTCTGGCAATATTCGTACAATGGTCTTTTCAATGAGGATTACAAGGCAGCACATTACTAATATGTACTGACTCTAGGAATCCCCTTGTTCTTACGAGAGCAGCAAGAGACCGAACTGTATGTCCCTTCAAACATAACATACTGAGAAATAGGTAACGGAGGAGAGAACAACAGTCGATCGCAAAATTCGTCGTTTTATTACAGCAGATCTAGATTTCAACAATTACTCAGTAATCATCAGTGGGTATAACAACAGGTGACGCTAGTTCAAAGAGTCACGTAATTAATAATATCGGTTGGTGAAGAGCGTGCAGGAATGGTTGAAGTCTAAATCAGTTGGAATCGTAATAAAGCGACAGATTTTGCGATCGATTGCTGATCTTTCTCCATTGCCTATATTCAACGATTGCTGCGCACAGTGAGGCCATATAGATTCGATAAAAGTACTGAGAAACCTCAACACGAAAAAAAAAAAAGCGAGGTAGCCACTGGTTAGCACATTAGTCTCACATTAGGGAGAAAGACGGTTCAAATCCACGTCCAGCCATCCTGAGTTTGATTTCTCGTAATATCCTAAAATCACTTAAGACAAATAGTAAGTTGATTCCTCTGAAAGACCACGACCGATTCCGTTCCCCATCCTTCCTCAATCCGAGCTTGTGCTCCGTCTCTCATGATCGCGATGTCAGCCGGACGGTGAACACTGAAGTTGTGTTAGCTGATTCGTCTACGGTGGACTCTTTGTCACACTGGCGTTAGAGGCAAAGAACGCGCGAACCAACCGTCTAAATAGGTGCATGTCTACCGAAATACCACAACCGTACAGTGTTTCTGGCACCACATGCTCCAACATAGCGTAAACGAAATGGTCAACATTAGTGGACTTCAAAAAATGTGTGTGAAATCTCATGGGGCTTAACTGCTAAGGTCATCAGTCCCTAAGCTTACACACTACATAACCTAAATCATCCTACCGACAAACACACACACCCATGCCCGAGGGAGGACACGAACCTCCGCCGGGACCAGCTGCACAGTCTATGACTGCAGCGCCCCTGACCGCTCGGCTAATCCCGCGCGGCGTTCGTGGACTTCAAAAGCAAAATGGAACGTACAGATTATTGTGCGAAACAGTAACAAATTCTGGAACATCAGGAGAAAAGAAAACGTTGCTACTAACCTGCTATGAGTAGGCAACATGAATATTCATAAGATGAGACGCTTTTATCTACGAGAACGTGCTTAAAATGCTTCAGAATTTTTTATGTGAAAATGTATATAGCTTTTTATATAAAACAAACGTTATTAGCAATATACATTTTTATTCTTCATTTCTACATATTTGCAGCCCTCTGCCGCTAGAGGGTTCCGAACTGTAACTTGGTGATGTGTAACGTAACTACGTCAGTACTTGAGAAACAGCGTGCTGGCTGCATTAAAGTTTTTAATTCGAAGAAAGTCGTCCCCATATACAGCACCCATTCCTTCAGCATGACAGTCCCAGACCACACACGAGCGTTGCAACGTCTGCAACGGCCCGACACCTTAGCTTCACTGTCATAGCATCCTTCATACAGTCCCGACTTGGCTCTGTCCGATTTTCATTTGTTTCCGAAACGTGAAGAACATCCTTGAAGACTGCACTTTGATAGCGATGAAGTGCTGCAGTCAGAGGTGAGGTTGTGGATACGACAACAAATTCAAGCATTCTACAGTGACGGTATCAACAAATCGGCCTCTCGTTAGGAGAAATGTTTACGTTGCCAGGTTAACTATATTGAGAACTAAATATGTAATCATGAAGAACAGGAATATAGAATGATATTACACTTCATTATGTTTAGGAAGCGTCATGAGATATCACATAAAAAAATTAGGAGGCATTACTCTTCAGCAGTCCTCGTTCTAATTCTTTAGTGTTCTCCCCTGCATTTATATGAAAGATTTGTACTTGTTGCAGTTAGCTGTGACAGTGATTAGGTATCAAATTTCATGTGACTAATCTTTTTATGGTCAGCTGTACCACCTACGTAGGTGGCGTGTTTTACGTGCAATCAAATAAAAATGAATAATACATAACATTAAAACCCGATGACAGAGCTCGTCATTTCGTGCCCTATACCTTTTTCTGTAGTACAGAGACGAGGCGAATACGATCGAACGTTGTTCTAATTTAAGACGACATTCATCTTCTCATTTACAGTCATAAAGACGCATTTAAACATCAATATCCTGCTCTAAGTGTAAGTAGGCAGAAAGTTATAAATATAAATTTTTATTTTTAGTTTCTTCCAACATACATCACTGTTGCGATAACAGTAATTTCTTTTTGTTGACTGGTTTTCGATCATCACGTCCATCTTCAAATCGTAGTCTTACTTGCTAGACTTGGATGTAATTATAGTCTCATCCAATACACATCCAATGTACACCAGACGTTCAACATTCGCCGCTAGAAATCATAAGGGACGAATAATGAACATTTGGTTACTTACATGTACACTTCAGAACTGTACGGTTAAACTTAAGTCTAAGGCTATGTTTCGAAAATGGACGTCATGGTCCGAAACTAGTCACCACAAAGAAATGACTATTATCGCAACTGTGACGGATAGTGGAAGAAAATAAGAATGTTTCATAGCCAACTTGCTGATCCTATCATCCATCTGTCTGTTGAGACTTTATATTTTTCTCTGTTTTTGGTGAAAACGAGATTCCGCCGAAGGAGATCAGTGTCTAATGTACTGCGATCTTGCCTTCCTTTTGGCAAGGGTCAGTATGTATAGCACAATAATTACCTGTTTCGAGCTACATTGGTGTGCAATGTTAACGAAAAACACCAGTGACCAGCATCAGTTAAAGATGGGCGATATAGTCAAAACTGGGTCTAAACACATCCCAGTCAAACTCCGAAACTAATAAATTTAATACTTAAACTGCTGAAGTCAACTGAACCTTCTTGAACTGCTGGGTGAAACTGAACGTACTGAGTGAAACTGAACCTACTGTCTCTTTGCTTGATTTTTTATCATTTCAAAACTGCCCTACAAAATTTGCCATGACAAACAGCTCAGACTTATCCTACTCATTTATTACTCAAAATACACAAACGCAGTCTGACTGAATTTAACGCAAAAGAATGGGCCTGAATTAGAAGATATCCTAACAATAACCTACACTTTTTTCATGACTCACTTACCTCACAGAAAAACTTCATAACACGAACTACAGCAAATACAGCAGGCAGCAACTACACCTAGTTAAATAAAAAGATTCTAACTACTATAGGCTCTAACTACTTATAGGCATGTGGTTAGCAAAGGAAAGATTTTGTTGCAGAGCTGACAATGTATTTAGCAGATTTTACATTATTCATGCGTAAACCAGTTCCAAAAATTATATAATAATCAATAATTCCATTTGACAAACATTAGGAGTTAACATCAATTGTAAGTAGGCTGTTTAGGTTTTCTTACTGGTAACGCCACGTAGCGCTCTGTATGAAAATCACTGGATGTGCTGTGTGCAGTCTGTGGCTAGTTTGCATTGTTGTCTGCCATTGTAGTGTTGGGCAGCTGGCTGTTAACAGCGTGTAGCGTTGCGCAGTTGGAGGTGAGCCGCCAGCAGTGGTGGATGTGGGGAGAGAAATGGCGGAGTTTTGAAATTTGTAAGACTGGATGTCATGAACTGCTATATATTTATGAATTTTGAACACTATTAAGGTAAATGCATTGTTTGTTCTCTATTAAAATCTTTCATTTGCTAACTATGCCTATCAGTAGTTAGTGCCTTCAGTAGTTTGAATCTTTTATTTAGCCGGCTGTAGTGGCGCTCGCTCTATTGCAGTGGTTCGAGTAGCGAAGATTTTTGTGAGGTAAGTGATTTGTGAAAGGTATAGGTTAATGTTAGTCAAGGCCATTCTTTTGTAGGGATTTTTGAAAGTCAGATTGCGTTGCGCTAAAAATATTGTGTCAGTTTAAACATAGTCATGTATAATATTTCTAAGGGGACGTTACACAATTATCTTTTAACAATCCGTGTCCCACCGATACTAAACTTCCATGACGGACACTCGTCTAGACCGTCCACTCGTGCTAACACGTCCAACGTCCAACACTGCTATCTATTAGCTCTCAACTGCCATATCTTCTAGCCACAGAGTCTCTCAGCCAGGGCGCAGAGCGCTGTCAGTGATATTAATGCATATAGCACTGCCAACATACATACATATAAACAGGCTGCTTACAACTTCTTTGTCTGAATAACATTTACCCATAACAATTACTTTTCTTCAATGATTTGCAATCCACGTTACGAGCTAAATATTGTCCGCAAAATACTTATTCAGTGTGGGACAAGAAATGTATTCTCAACTGCAAATATGGACTACATCCGCTGTATAATGGAATGACGACAGTGAAAATTTGTGCCGGACTTGAGCTAGCACTTCCCGCTTATCCCCTGCGGTCGCCTTACTGCAACTCATGGCCAGACCCGAACTTCCATATGTCGTTAACCATTTTCCCCAACCTGTACTCATACACCCCTTACGTATATTTTCGTACAGGGGAGACATTTTAATTGAAAGTCGCATGTCCGTTGTCGACGGATAAACACAATATTGCAGTACCTGTGTACATAAGTGTCCAAAGGAATTTTTCATATTAACTTGAAATAGCACGAGCACAGTAGTATGGCTGCTTCGCATCTCCACGGAAGTTTCTGAATACAGTAACCGGCAATACAACATTTCAGCCGACGACGTGGGCATAATGGTAACAACGGTTGACAGATGGCTAATGTTAAACGCCGTCGGGGTTGGCTAGTACTTGGGTGAGTGACCGTCCGGGTCTGCCGGGCACTGTTGGCAAGCGGGTTGCAGTCAGCCATTGTTAGACCAGTGGAGAAGCTACCTGATTGAGAAGCAGCATCTCCGGTCACGAAAACCGACAACGACCGAGAGAGCGGTATTCTGACCACCATATCCGCAGCCAGTGACGCCCATCGGCTGGGAATGACGGGCAGGCGGGCGTATCTTTAGGCTTTATGAGGCCTGTTCGGAAGCAGTTCAATACTACAGTTCCTTTACCTGTAGTATGGACACAGTGCAGTTTTAATGGCATGCCAGTTGAATTACTTTCAGTGGGTAACGGAAAATATGGGTCTGTCGGCTGTCCTTCATAAATCCCACTGGATTCCGAAATTGTGACTGTAGATTTTTGGTGTAGTTTATGAACAACTTTATTGGTCCCCACTGTACCAACAACCTGTGACGGAGATTTAGTTCAGCGTTAATTAATATAGGGTCTATTGTTTGTAATGTAATATTTTAAAACAAATTCAAATGTAACATACGTTTAAATTTTTTAATAGACAAATCCTACATTTCAGCACAAATATCTACAGGAGTCCACCACGTGAATGTATATTTGTTGCATTTCATGTACGATGAAAGGTGAACTTCATTGCAATACAGACTGTAAGTAAAGAGCGGCAGCCGGTGTGGCCGAGTGGATCTAGGCGCTTTAATCTGTAACCGCGTGACCGCTACGGTCGCAGGTTTGAATCCTGCCTCGGGCATGGATGCGTGTGATGTCCTTAGGTTAGTTAGGTTTAAGTAGTTCTAAGTTGTAGGGGACTGATGACCTCAGATATTAAGTCCCATAGTGCTCAGAGCCATTTGAACCTTTATTATTTTTTTGTTGTTGTAAGTAAAGATCGCTATAAACCGATAGAGTAGAGATTTGCATCTCTACGGTTATGGAACAGGAACAGACAGTTAACGACAGGAATGATAGACAGAGAGGACATGGCAGGCAGTAATCGAAGAAATTCGTTGTATTTTGCGAAACGGAAGTCGTTTCTCGTGGAGTTGGTTGGATGGTAAGATGTAGAGAGTAGAGTGGTAATATTGAGAGAGGAGAAGCTTAGCAACACCACACCACAAGTTGCTTATTGACTACAGAAATCTGTGTCTTATGGATAGCAGCTAGACCATTTTACCCCTTTCTCTTCAACTCCTCCTATTATAGTGGACTCTTGATGGCACTTTGACACACTTCCGCTCATTTCATACTGTTTTTTGCGACCACTGTCCTCATTGCTCTACGGTTCCTGTTCGGAGTAACTGACGTTTAACTCATCTTTGCTTAGCTCCGATGTTTTCTTCACTTTTGCACTTCACAAAAAAAAAAAAAAAAAAAAAAAAAATGGTTCAAATGTCTCTGAGCACTATGGGACTCAACTTCGGAGGTCATTAGTCCCCTAGAACTTAGAACTAGTTAAACCTAACTAACCTAAGGACATCACACACATCCATGCCCGAGGCAGGATTCGAACCTGCGACCGTAGCGGTCTCGCGGTTCCAGACTGCAGCGCCTAGAACCGCACGGCCACTTCGGCCGGCGCACTTCACATCACGATAGCAATAGTCTACTTGGGCAGCTTTAAATAGATTGAAACGTCCATGATGGAGTCGTTACTCGGGTGACATGACAAGTCCATGTTTGAAGTCAGTGAGCTGTCCTGACCGATTCAGTCTGCTACCACTGCTTCTCTATTGACAGCAAAATATCCGCCGGTTTCTTTTTCCGCCTTAAATAGAGGTGTCCAGATACTTCTAATATGATAGTGTGTACAGTGTTCACATGTGTGTTATTTACCTAAATTACACGCAGCACAACACCAATTCATTATGAAAACCTAAACAAAGGAAACAACACTCTAACCTGTGCTAAGAGTCAAAAAATCCAACAATAGGCTCAGCTTCTACATTTTTCTAAAAGAAACAGCTACTAAGATTATGGCAAGAAATCACCAACAATCTTAAAAACTGGCAGACGTCAGATATACAGTTTACAAACTATGCAGAGAGCCTCTAAGCCAAATCAACTAACAAAAAGAGCTGAAAATTCTTATCACAATCGCCACATACAAACACCAACAACAATTGTTAGGTATACCAATGTGCCAAGCAGAAGACGAAACTAGGAAGGAGGTATACGACGCTATTTAAAAAGAAAAACCTTATATTCAGTGACGCTTTGATCGAGTGGTGGTGGTGGGTGGGGGGGGGGGGAGGTGGAGGAGGAAGTAATGGAAGGAGAGTTATTAGTGAATATGGGCTAGTGGTGACAGATGAATTGAGCTATGCAAAAAATTTCAGCTGTTAACAGTGAATACCCTTTAAAAAATCACAAAAGCAGGATTTATTCTTGGGATAGGCTCGGAGATGTAGGAAGATTTCAAATGAATTACATCACAGTCGGCAGACGTTCCGAAATCACACGCTGGACTGTGAAATGTACCCAGGAGCAAATATGGACTGGGATCAAAAAATTTGGAAATTTTTCCTAAGTTCTTATGGGACCAAACTGCTGAGATCATCGGTCTCTAAGTTCTCACACTACTTAACCTAACTTAAACAAACACTAAGGACAACTCACACACCCATGCCCGAGGGAGGACTCGAACCTCCAGTGGTGGAAGCAAGCCGTGCTGACCGTGACAAGACGCTTCAGACCGCACGGCTAACCTCCCGCGGCTGGACTCGTATCACGGTTTTATAATGTTAAAGGATAATCTTAAGTTCAAGATTATCTTCCGGTTGGTCGGTTGGTTAGTTGACTTGGGGGAGGAAACCAAACGGCCAAAAGCGAGGTCATCGGTCCCATCGGATTAGGGAAGGGTGGGCAAGGAAGTCGGTCGTGCCCTTTCAGAGGAACCATCCTGCAATTTATCTGAAGATATTGAGGGAAATCCCGGAAAACCTAATTCAGGCTAGTCAGAGGCAGGTTTTGAACTGTCGTGCTCCAGAATGCGAGTCCTGTGTGCTAACAACTGCGCCACCTCGCTCGATGACTGTCTTCCGGAAGGATCAGTCTGTATGCCAGCGGGATAGCGATGTATTGGACATTGAGGAAACGCTTTTCAGGTACTCGGGAACTGTAGATGTTCGAATAATGAATACCACAGTACACATTTCAGTTCAAGAGTGTGCCAACTTTAAAGTCGCCACTGTTGCGCTGCACGTGATCTCGCGCGCGCGCGCCTCTGCCATTCGCGGTGTTGGGTGGCGCTGTGGGCAGTGCGACTGTGGCGCACCCTAAACGTAGCTGCGGAGTGACGATAGCAGTTCTCTTCGGCCACCAGCTTAGAACCTGCAGTGACTATCGACAGTCCTCTCCCCTGGAGCCCTGGACAAACTTGTTCTTCATGTCCTTATCCTCAACGGCGGGGTCTGCCGCCGAGAGAACCAATGCGCTATTGGCAATATGTTCGTGGTTGTCAGACGGGTTTACCTCGTTGCATATGCAGAAGTAATGGGTGGCCGTTTGATATCCAGAGAGGCTGTAGGTGTGGCTGGCCTTAGGCAACTTGGCTGTCCTAAGATTATGAGCATCGTGGCTCCAGTCTTGTTGGTTTGCTGTATTTTTCAGTATTCTGCTAGGTGATGGGGCGAGTCATAATTACTATGAACTATGTTGGTACAAGTTCATTGTTGTTACCTATGTAAAAAAATAATTTTACTTTATTAAGGCTTAATGCTACTTACCTCGCAGCAGTATTTTCAATGCATGGATACTTGTGGATCTGTGAAGCTGTTTTGTTAAATTTAGTGTGTTATGATGCCTTTCTATTAATAATTTTAGCTGACTTCTGTAATTCTTAAGGAAGCTGTGAGGTTCATCCATTTTACTGCTAAAATTGTGTGTCTTAAATTCATTGAATGAGTCATTAGAATATGTTGTTGTTGTTGTGGTCTTCAGTCCTGAGACTGGTTTGATGCAGCTCTCCATGCTGCTCTATCCTGTGCAAGCTTCTTCATCTCCCAGTACCTACTGCAACCTACATCCTTCTGAATCTGCTTAGTGTATTCATCTCTTGGTCTCCCCCTACGATTTTTACCCTCCACGCTGCCCTCCAATACTAAATTGGTGATCCCTTGATGCCTCAGAACATGTCATACCAACCGATCCCCTCTTCTGGTCAAGTTGTGCCACAAACTTCTCTTCTCCCCAATCCTATTCAATACTTCCTCGTTAGTTATGTGATCTACCCATCTAATCTTCAACATTCTTCTGTAGCACGACATTTCGAAAGCTTCTATTCTCTTCTTGTCCAAACTATTTACCGTCCATGTTTCACTTCCATACATGGCTACACTCCATAGCAATACTTTCAGGAATGACTTCCGGACACATAAATCTATACTCGATGTTAACAAATTTCTCTTCTTCAGAAACGCTTTCCTTGCCATTGCCAGTCTACATTTTATATCCTCTCTACTTCGACCGTCCTCAGTTATTTTGCTCCCCAAATAGCAAAACTTCTTTACTACTTTAAGTGTCTCCTAATCTAATACCCTCAACATCACCCGACTTAATTCGACTACATTCCATTATCCTCGTTTTGCTTCTGTTGATGTTCATCTTATATCCTCCCTTCAAGACACCATCCATTCCGTTCAACTGCTCTTCCAAGTCCTTTGCTGTCTCTGACAGAATTACAATGTCATCGCGCGAACCTCAAAGTTTTTATTTCCTCTCCATGGATTTTAATACCTACTCCGAATTTTTCTTTTGTTCCCTTTACTGCTTGCTCAATATACAGATTGAATAACATCGGGGAGAGGCTACAACCCTGTAAATAGCCTTTCGCTCCCTGTATTTTACCCCTGCCACCTTTAGAATTTTGAAAGAGAGTATTCCAGTCAACATTATCAAAAGCTCTCTCTAAGTCTACAAATGCTAGAAACGTAGGTTTGCCTTTTCTTAATCTTTCTTCTAAGGTAAGTCGTAAGGGCAGTATTGCCTCACGTGTTCCAGTATTTCTACGGAATCGAAACTGATATTCTCCAAGGTCGGCTTCTACTAGTTTTTCGATTCGTCTGTAAAGAATTCGTGTTAGTATTTTGCAGCTGTGGCTTATTAAACTGATTGTTCGGTAATTTTCACATGTGTCAACACCTGCTTTCTTTGGGATTGTAATTATTATATTCTTCTTGACGTCTGAGGGTATTTCGCCTGTTTCATACATCTTGCTCACCAGATGGTAGAGTTTTGTCAGGACTGGCTCTCCCAAGGCCGTCAGTAGTTCCAATGGAATGTTGTCTACTCCGGGGGCCTTGTTTCGACTCAGGTCTTTCAGTGCTCTGTCAAACTCTTCACGCAGTATCGTATCTCCCATTTCATCTTCATCTACATCCTCTTCCATTTCCATAATATTGTCCTCAAGTACATCGCCCTTGTATAGACCCTCTATATACTCCTTCCACCTTTCTGCTTTCCCGTCTTTGCTTAGAACTGGGTTTCCATCTGAGCTCTTGATGTTTATACAAGTGGTTCTCTTATCTCCAAAGGTCTCTTTAATTTTCCTTTAGGCAGTATCTATCTTGCCCCTAGTGAGATAAGCCTCTACATCCTTACATTTGTCCTCTAGCCGTCCTTGCTTAGCCATTTTGCACTTCCTGTCGATCTCATTTTTGAGACGTTTGTATTCCTTTTTGCCTGCTTCATTTACTGCATTTTTATATTTTCTCCTAGAATATAGTTTCCATTTAATTGGCGTTCTTTGAAATGGCTGGAGGCATATCTTAAATTAAAGTACTACAGCCATCTCAGCCTATTCCTTTCACTCAGCTATTACGAATCACCTATGCATGTATAAGACGGGCAGTAATTAAGTTGAACAGTCAAACATATGTACCGTGAAAGTAACCGAATGAACCTTAGGAAACAAGCGAAATACTTTAAATGATCGACGATATTACTTACAAACATGTTCACAAAAGAGAGGAATACGATCACCATGAAATGAAATAAATATTTGTTATAGAATGGACAAAACAAAATGGTTGCGCGAAAAATGTGAAGAAATCGAAAAAAATGGTCGTCAGTAGGTTGGTTTGTGAGGTTGAAAGGACCAGACTGCGATGGTCATCGGTGTCCTCGTCAGAAGGAAATGGCATTAAACATTCGGTAAAGAATAAAAAAAAAACCTAGGGCGTCAACATTAAGGGGGCAATGAGAATACCTCTACTAAACTCAGAGAAGAAAGAGGTGAAAATAGAATGCCTCCACAAGATGGAGAAACTGCCTCTTGACAAGAAATGACTAACGGCTCTAATAAAAGCTGCAACTCAGTACATATTGGAATTACTGTAAGTACTTCAGGTACAATGAGTAAATGAGGACCTTGAAAAGTGAATATACCCATTCCAGATATCCAGAACATCGAATAGAAAGAACCACCACCATACTGGAATTGAAAGAGACAGGGTAACGTTAACTCCATAGGAACAGTTTTCAGAGCAATATTTCATGCAGAGGACAAGGGTTATGAAGAAAGTGTAAATATGCACAATAGCCGCGAAAGTAGTACTAATGGTACAATAACGTTAGTAATTCATAACTTATAGTTAAAATTAAAAATTAATTTGAAACATTAAATTAAATAAAAATGAGAATATAAAGCTAATAATAAAGGAAACTCTCTCTCTCTCTCTCTCTCTCACTCACTCATTCACATCCACCCACCCACCCACCCACACACACACATACACACACACACACACACACACACACACACACACACGCACACGCACACGCACACACACACACACACACACACACACACACACACACACACACACACACACTTGCGCACACACAAACACAATGCCTCAATTGCTACACTACCCCACCCCAACACCCCACACCACTGGCACCGCCAACAGCTCCCATGATTCTTTCATCAAATTTACAAGTCACATTCAGAGTGTAGGAAGAAGCTCTATGCACAGCGAAAAGCATAATTGTGCCATGTGACAAACTGAAAACCTCATCCTGTTCATCAAGTGGCTAATCGAAACCCAATGAACATAACAAAGGATTAGAAAATTATGTTCTTGTCACATAGGTCCAGAGTTTCTATTAATGCCAATTGACGTCATATTCGCTTTTAGCTGTTGCTATTCACATTTCATTGTGCTGTTTCGACGTTAGTTCTACTTTTAAGCATCTATTTTGTTAAGCAAACCCTTCATGTCCTCCTATGACAGATAACGTACCCACATGGCTCTGTCAGATACGTGATGAAGACCTGTTTCCTTGCTGCAGTTTATTTTCACAGAGACATTTTTCCACCTGACTTTAATATTACTGGGCGTTGAAGTAGAAAACTATCTCCTACAGCCTCTTAACGTAGGTGTTGTCATCCTCTAGACCGTGACTGTAGGCTGCCGCTTACTTTCTTCAGAACACAGCTCAGTGTGGACGGAAAACGTTCACTACTAATAATTCCCTAAAAGTGACAAGGTAAGCGAAACATAGAAGTGGTGTATTTCTGAGACATTCATTGAAGTTATAAGAGTGCAAGTGACACATACTTGATTCTGACGTATAATGCAGCATTTGAAAACTGATATAAACTCTGACTTTATATCGACTATAAAATCTTTTAAGAATTCTTTATCATAATGCACTAAAATCAATCATCGTTTGGTTTTCACCCTTCAGTTTTGGTGTCCTAGAATTCTGAGTTCCCGATGTACTAATAATGTTAGTACTGATGATCGAATTTGACATCAAGGAAAGGCAAACTCTGTCTTGCTCTTTTCGAATCACGAATAATTTCCTCACAGTCATGGAACATAACGAGTGCAGCTGATTTCTTTTTTGGACACCATGTATATCACATACTTTCATTTACTGTGTTGTAATTGTATATATGTTTCTACGAGCACTATACGCTGCTGTAAAAGCGATCACCGCTTTTCAGCTGTTTCAAAATATTACCTTCGACACAGTCATACATCACCCTTACTTAAAAAATCCTTGTGTATTCAGCTGTTATGACCTCAACATGATCACTGAACAGACGGAACAAGATTATTTGTTTGATGGTCGCAGCATGAGATATTTCTTTTAGAGTTTTCATTAGTGGTCACTAGTATACTTCAGCTCTGGTTGCCTGTTGTAGAAAATAGTGAAAAGCGTTTGTTAGCGGCTGTGGCACATGACTGTAACGCAGCTCGTGCTATTAATTAATCTCACGTAGTACCGCGTGTGGGAAACGATCGTTTCGTTTCAGGCACGTCTGCTGTGGTTTACCGCACCAATGCGGCGACGGAACGGGAGATTAGCATTGCGTACCACTAACACGTGCATTACAAATGCATCTGCCAGTGTGAACAGCTCTGGCAGACGGATAGCTTTTCAACTGCGTGTTTCTGGTTCTTCTGCCCTTCTTGTTGAATTACACCAATAGGACATTATGTCGCTCCACAAGAAAGGAAGAAACGATGTAGAATGTCGAGGAACTCTCCGTAGTATTACGGGACCTAGATAAAGGGTTCGAATACACCAATATGCAATACGATACCTGGAACCTCGAGATTAAAATCCACATGGGGAGTTACAAAAATACAAAATGGAAAATTACACGTTCGTGCTTGTAAAGAAATAATGCGGACTTCATTTTCATTGTCACTTTTGCACTATATAGTGCAGGAAGACTGAAGAGCTTAATAAAAATTGTCATGGAGGGAATAAAAGGATAGCAGATACCAGAGCTAAGGTTCGCAGATAAAATAGCTGTTCTGACCGAAAATGAGTAATACTGAAAGGAGTGGGGATTATGATTAGAATAGAAGTGAAACTGGGAAGAAAGTGTGGCACAGCAGTTGATATGGAAACAATAATTTAGTTAAAGGCGAAACTGAGGAAGACACAGTTGCATACGAAATTTTGGAAATGTGAGATAGCCGAGATATCAGAAGTAAGTTATCGCAAGGGAAAGAAGTGGGGATACAGATGTTTCTTATAAAATAACGCTGAAAATCAAAAGTCTCACAAACAATCAAATCTGGAAATATTAGAGAGGATAACCTTGTGTGATATCTATATAAAATGTGTCGTGTTAGGGTAACGCATCTTACTGCTTCCAGGCATTGTTAACTTGGATCACAAGGGCAAAACGACTGTAGAACTAACCAGCGTCTGGAATATACAAAGCAGACTTTGCTTAAGGTTAAGTGTAAGGGATGTCAGGTATCGAGATACGAATAGATTAACACCATCACGGAAAAGGTAGAGTTCGCTCGAACTACTCTAAAGACTAATCTCTTCACCACGTTACATTGCCTTTCTAGTTTCAGCTTCTTACACCGTGGGAGCAGAACACATTACGTCTCTTCCATTTCATTATAAAAGTCAGAAAGTTTTGTTATAAGAGCTTCCTTTATATATCAAATAATGGCTGTCCGATTATGTGTTCTGTCGACTTTCAGATGAGAGAAAATTTTTTGTGAATCTGAAAATCAGTGTGGGTTTAGGCCTCTTAGAGGTTGTCAGGACCAGATCTTTAGCTTACGGCAAATAATGGAGAAGTGTTATGAGTGGAACAGGGAATTGTATCTATGCTTTATAGATCTAGAAAAGGCATATGACCGGGTTCCTAGGAGGAAGTTATTGTCTGTTCTACAAGATTATGGAATAGGAGGCAAACTTTTGCAAGCAATTAAAGGTCTTTACATGGATAGTCAGGCAGCAGTTAGAGTTGACGGTAAATTGAGTTCATGGTTCAGAGTAGTTTCAGGGGTAAGACAAGGCTGCAACCTGTCTCCGCTGTTGTTCATATTATTCATGGATCATATGTTGAAAACAATAGACTGGCTGGGTGAGATTAAGATATGTGAACACAAAATAAGCAGTCTTGCATATGCGGATGACTTAGTTGTGATGGCAGATTCCATTGAAAGTTTGCAAAGTAATATTTCAGAGCTAGATCAGAAATGTAAGGACTATGGTATGAAGATTAGCATCTCCAAAACGAAAGTAATGTCAGTGGGAAAGAAATATAAACGGATTGTGTGCCAAATAGGAGGAACAAAGTTAGAACAGGTGGACGGTTTCAAGTTCTTAGGATGCATATTCTCACAGGATGGCAACATAGTGAAAGAACTGAAAGCGAGGTGTAGCAAAGCTAATGCAGTGAGCGCTCAGCTACGATCTACTCTCTTCTGCAAGAAGGAAGTCAGTACCAAGACTAAGTTATCTGTGCACCGTTCAATCTTTCGACCAACTTTGTTGTATGGGAGCGAAAGCTGGGTGGATTCAGGTTACCTTATCAACAAGGTTGAGGTTACGGATATGAAAGTAGCTAGGATGATTGCAGGTACTAGTAGATGGGAACAACGGCAAAAGGGTGTCCACAATGAGGAAATCAAAGAAAAACTGGGAATGAACTCTATAGTCAGGGCGAACAGGCTTAGATGGTGGGGTCATGTTACACGCATGGGAGAAGCAAGGTTACCCAAGAGGCTCATGGATTCAGCAGTAGAGGGTAGCTCATGGATTCAGCAGTAGGAGGAGTCGGGGCAGACCGAGGAGAAGGTACCTGGATTCGGTTAAGAATGATTTTGAAGTAATAGGTTTAACATCAGAAGAGGCATCAATGTTAACACTGAATAGGGGATCATAGAGGAACTGTATAAGGGGGACTATGCTCCAGACTAAACGCTGAAAGGCATAATCATTCTTAAATGATGATGATGATGATGATGATGATGAGCATTAAGTAAGTTTCTATTACAAGACTATTAAACAAGGAAATTTAATGTAAATAACTGTTGCTTTTTTCTGTGTCTTTCTTTTTGTGCCAGTCTCAGTCTACATCCTATTTGTTAGAATCATTAATGAAACTATCTACATGAACAAAAAGAAACAACGAGAAATTAACAAGCAACAGTAATGTGCATCATTATACACTCCTGGAAATGGAAAAAAGAACACATTGACACCGGTGTGTCAGACCCACCATACTTGCTCCGGACACTGCGAGAGGGCTGTACAAGCAATGATCACACGCACGGCACAGCGGACACACCAGGAACCGCGGTGTTGGCCGTCGAATGGCGCTAGCTGCGCAGCATTTGTGCACCGCCGCCGTCAGTGTCAGCCAGTTTGCCGTGGCATACGGAGCTCCATCGCAGTCTTTAACACTGGTAGCATGCCGCGACAGCGTGGACGTGAACCGTATGTGCAGTTGACGGACTTTGAGCGAGGGCGTATAGTGGGCATGCGGGAGGCCAGGTGGACGTACCGCCGAATTGCTCAACACGTGGGGCGTGAGGTCTCCACAGTACATCGATGTTGTCGCCAGTGGTCGGCGGAAGGTGCACGTGCCCGTCGACCTGGGACCGGACCGCAGCGACGCACGGATCCACGCCAAGACCGTAGGATCCTACGCAGTGCCGTAGGGGACCGCACCTGCTCCTGGGGTATCGGCGAGGACCATTCGCAACCGTCTCCATGAAGCTGGGCTACGGTCCCGCACACCGTTAGGCCGTCTTCCGCTCACGCCCCAACATCGTGCAGCCCGCCTCCAGTGGTGTCGCGACAGGCGTGAATGGAGGGACGAATGGAGACGTGTCGTCTTCAGCGATGATAGTCGCTTCTGCCTTGGTGCCAATGATGGTCGTATGCGTGTTTGGCACCGTGCAGGTGAGCGCCACATTCAGGACTGCATACGACCGAGGCACACAGGGCCAACACCCGGCATCATGGTGTGGGGAGCGATCTCCTACACTGGCCGTACACCACTGGTGATCGTCGAGGTGACACTGAATAGTGCACGGTACATCCAAACCGTCATCGAACCCATCGTTCTACCATTCCTAGACCGGCAAGGGAACTTGCAGTTCCAACAGGACAATGCACGTCCGCATGTATCCCGTGCCACCCAACGTGCTCTAGAAGGTGTAAGTCAACTACCCTGGCCAGCAAGATCTCCGGATCTGTCCCCCATTGAGCATGTTTGGGACTGGATGAAGCGTCGTCTCACGCGGTCTGCACGTCCAGCACGAACGCTGGTCCAACTGAGGCGCCAGGTAGAAATGGCATGGCAAGCCGTTCCACAGGACTACATCCAGCATCTCTACGATCGTCTCCATGGGAGAATAGCAGCCTGCATTGCTGCGAAAGGTGGATATACACTGTACTAGTGCCGACATTGTGCATGCTCTGTTGCCTGTGTCTATGTGCCTGTGGTTCTGTCAGTGTGATCATGTGATGTATCTGACCCCAGGAATGTGTCAATAAAGTTTCCCCTTCCTGGGACAATGAATTCACGGTGTTCTTATTTCAATTTCCAGGAGTGTATTTAATAAGGATGAAGAGCAGACTGAAATTTAAGACAATCCTTCGGAAAAATCGCTAAAGAAGAACTAGGGAACGAAGAGACTCGTTCGAAATTCGGTAGGGATGTTGATTTACATCTACATCTACATGGATACTCTGAAAATCACATTTAAGTGCCTGGCAGAGTGTTCATCGAGCCACCTTCTCAATTCTCTATTATTCCAATCTCGCATAGCGCGCTGATAGAATGAACACCTGTTGAAACGTCCCCTTAGAAAATTTATAAATGACTGTTTAAACTGACACACAATATTTTTAGCTCAACGCTACGCGCTGTTAACATCCAGCTGCCCAACACTACAATAGCCAACAACAATGCAAACCAGCCACAGACTGCACACAGCACAGCCAGTGATTTTCATACAGAGCGCTACGTGGCGTTACCAATAAAAACACCTAAACAGCCTACTTTAGGGTGACCAAACGTCCCGGAAAACCGGGATTATCCCGGTTTTCATCCCCGTGTTCCGGTGTCCCGAAAAGATGCTTCGGGACGCTCAAAAGTCCCGGAATTTAGTTTTTGAATACATTTCGTGAAACTTTCTCAAATTTTGTGGAATTTGCTATATTAAAGGAAATACTACACAAGAAATGAATATATTTAGCTTATTTGTCTAAAACCTCCATTGTCCCATACTAGTAATCAAAGTATCAGTATTGATACACTCCGGGAATAATTTACTTTGAGCGGTACTTTGGTCAACAAGTAGTAAGTTGTATTATTGTAACAGAGCTAGTAAACCGTCCGATTGTCACGCCACTTACTCACACACTCATTGTCAGAACAGTGTAGTAGTTGATATTTTGTCAGACAAACTGCAAAAGTTTTAGTCATATTATTGGTATTATTGCTGCAGTACTGTGAAACGCAATGCCGAACCGTGCCTGCAAGTTCAGTGACTGTTACTCCAAGGAATGGAATTTCATTAAGAAAGGTCGTTTTGATTACGAAGCAGTGTGTTCCGTATGTAACTGTTTTATTAGTATAAGTCAAGGTGGACGTTCCGACATAGTTGTCACATCAGGTCAAAGAAACACATTAACAGATACAGTGCACCGAGCTGCAGTAAAACTCTACAAAATTATTTTGTGAAACATCAGTCAAGTGAAGAGGCGAAAGTTTGAGTATCCGAGCTTACACTAGCCTACCACCCGCTAAAACACCACCAAACTTATAGATCTGGTGATTGTACTAATAAGCTTAACAGCATTATGTTTTATGATTCTTCCATTGCAAAAAGGTTTAGTTCAGCAAGAACTAAAGTGTCAGCCTTAGTGAAAGGAGTTATTGCTCCCCAGAGTGTAAAGGAAAGCCTTGAATACATCAAAAAGTCTTCTCTCTACGGGATATCCACTGATGCCAGCAATCATAAGGCCACTAAAATATTTCCATTTGTTGTTCAGTTTTTCGATATTAATCAGGGAATTAAGACCAAACTTTTGAAGGTGAGTTCCCTACCTAATGAAACATCTGACGAAATTTCAAGATTTTGTATGAATACTATCGAAATGTTTGATCTCGAGAAAATAAATGTGTGGCATTTTGTGGAGACAACACCAACACAAACTTTGGTGGTTTAAAAAGACAAGGCAAATGAAACGTATTTACCAAATTAAAGGCAACATTGCATGAAAACATTGAAGGCATAGGGTGCCCTGCACATGTTTTACACAATAAAGTGCAGACATCTTCTGACAGCTTAAGCTGTGATGCTGAAACTATCGTCATGACGGTATACTCACACTTTTACATATATACGGTTAGAACAGAAAGGCTTAAGGAGTTATGTGATTATTTGGGAACTGAATATATGAATGTAACGTGTCACTCTAAAACTCGCTGTTTATCACTGTTTCCAGCAGTTGCAAAAGTAATCTGCCTGTTTGAACCGTTAAAAGATTTTTTCCTAAATGAAGACAAAGCCCCCTAAATATTGTTTCAGTGAAGCCTACTTATGGTTCATTCACAGTCAGCTTACCACTTTGCAGCTTTGGATAAAGGAAATTGGGAGAAGCACGAAAAGTGTAATAGAGGTAAATGATGTTTTGAAGAATACTCTGGAAACTGTTACGAAGAGGAGAGAACAGCAGATTATTTCTTTTAATGTTAAATCTGTCCTTAAAAGAGCAGAAGTATCAGAAGCAGCGGAAAGGAGTTTTAGAGAAGAAGTTAACAAGTTTTATGACACATGTGTAGAATGTCTCAGCAACTGGAGCGCCTCATATTTACCCTCATTGCCGGTGTTTGATTGGATGATACTGAAGAGAGTGCCAAAATGGGAAAGTGTTGAAGAGACAGATTTTTATTTGAAGAGTAAAGAGATTGAAATCGTTGATTCCATTCACTTTGATCAGTCCGGCATACTGACAAATTTTGTTGAAGAAAGTCTTCACAAGTGGAATGATTAAAAACACCCACCATTGGAATATCATGACAAGTGGGTGAGTTTTTTTAAAAGCTGTGACCGTCTTCAGCATTACTCTGAGTTGGTAATAATTGCAAGGTATTTATTTGCAATCCCAGCCCATAATGCCAATGTGGAAAGAATATTTTCGTTCATGAATATCCAGTGGACTGATGAAAGAAACAGAATGGAGGTGGACTCTCTTGAAGCTATCCTGCAGATCCTGTGCAACTACAAAAATCGATTGTGCCGAGTTTTATCACTGTGTCTCAGAGAACAAAGACATGATCAGGAAGGCTGGAGGCAGTGAAAAATAGGCTACCCTTTTCTCCAAGGACAGTCAATTCCATCTACAACTGCTCAGTAATATTAAACTTCATGTTAATACTAACTGATTAAAAGTTGAATGGCTGTAAAATTTTGTAAAATCGTAATACATTTCTTTAGTACTGTATACGTTTATTAAATGTCATTAATTATACAGATAATCTAGATTATATCAATCTTTTGCATCCTCTTATTAGTTATAATAACCGGGTTAACATAATGTATCAACAAAACATTAATATTTAAAATTAAGAAACCTGGGTACACGTGGAATGAGGTGTCCATTGGCACCCGGGTGAATGTGTCCCGGTTTTCACCGAAAATGATTTGGTCACCCTAGCCTACTTACACTGTATCTTTCCGTACGAGCTCTGATTTCCCTTATTTTATCTTGGTGATGGGTGTCAACAAAGTATTTCCGCATTCGGCGGAGAAAGTTTATGATTGGAATTTCGTGAGAAGATTCCGTCGCAACGAATAACGCCTTTCTTTTAATGATGTCCAGCCCAAATCTTGTATCATTTCTGTGACACTCTCTCCCTTATTTCGCGATAATACAAAACGTGCTTCCTTTCTTTGAACTTTTCCGATGTACTCCGTTAGTCGTATCTGGTAAGGATCCCACACCGCGAAGCAGTACTCTAAAAGGAGACGGACAAGCGTAGCGTATGCAGTCTCCTTAGTTGATAATGTGACAGAGAATAACTGAATAGGCATCTCAGTTGAATAGGAACAGCCGTCTCTAAAAATAACAGTCACTTAAGGTGGAAAGGAAAACGTAGCTACAAAAAAAGTAAATGCGAAGAAATCATGCGTTATCAGCAGAAATACTTCAGTCGATCGACGAAAGATGGACGTACAAGAATGTGTAGGGAAGGACAGAAATGAAACTACACAAATATTTTAGAAGTGAAATAAACAGGAAATGCAGAGCAGCCAAGGTGAAACTGCTGCAGGAAGTATGTGAAGAGATCGGAAAAGAAATAATCGTTGGGAGGATTGGCGCAGCATATAGACAAGTCAATACAACAATCGATGACATTTAAAAGCGAGGATGGTGATCTCAAGAGTGCAATGAGCATTCCACTCTTAAACGCAGAGGTGAGAGTGTGTAGGTGAAAAGAGTTCATCGAAAACCAATATGTGGTCGAGGACTTGTCCGACGACATGATAGAAGAAGAAACTGGAATCGATATAGAATATGTAGGAAATCCAGTATTACAGTTACTATTTAAAAGTGCTCTGGAAGACGAGATGAAATAAGGCAAAAGGGACAGACAACATTCCATCGCAATTCCGAAAACAATTCGGGAATTTGGCAACCAAACAGCTATTCAAGTTAACGACATACCATCAGGGTCTCGTAAAAAAAACATCATTTACTCATGTAACTGCGAAAACTTTCACCCAATCAGCTTAAAACCTCCTGCATCGAAATTGCTGACAAACATGATATACAAAAGAATGGAAAAGAAAGCAGAGGATTTATTAGGTGACGGTCAGTTTGACTTTAGGAAAGGTAAAGACACCAGAAAGGCAATTCTGACGCTGTACTTGATAATGGAGGCAATGATGAGGTCCCACACTCCAAGGAGCGTAGGGGACGATGTGGGAGACCCGCACCGCCGAGCTAGACAAGGTCCTAGCGGAGGTAATTTTCCATTGCTTTCCTCCGACCGTAATGGAGATGAATGATGATGATGAAGGCGACACAACAACACCCAGTCATCTCAAGACAGGAAAAATCCCTAATTCTGCCGGGAATCGAGCCCGGGACCCCGTGAGCGGGAAGCGAGAACGAAACCGCAACATCACGAGCTGCGGACAGTGGAGGCAACACCGAGGAAAAATCAAATCACGTTCTTTGGATGTGTTCCACCCTGAGAAAGCGTTCAACAGTGTAAAATGGTGCTAAATGTTTGAAATTTTGAGGAAAACGGGATTAAGCAATAAGGGAAGAAGGGGAATACACAATACATAGAAGAACCAAGAGGGAGTAATATGACTAGAAGACCAAGAAGGAAGTGCTCAGACTAAAATGGGTGTAAGAAGTGAACCGTAATGTTCAATCCATAAATCGAGGAAACAGGGTCTCCAGAGTTGGATTAGAATAAAGGGAGACAACAAACCAATGATAAGAGATGAGATTGAAATCTTCTATGAAGGTGAAGAAGAATTTCAGCGTCTATAATTTTGACTCACTAGGAAAGGGCCTTGAAGCGCTGATCGTTTTACCGGAAATATCTGCATGAAACACTTTTGGCATCTTCCTGTATATTATTTCAATTTTTCTCAATTACATTACTATTCCCCCTTTCATCCATAAAATTCTTTGCAGGTTATTTCCAACTGTTGTATACTTTCCAGCTCTATATCAATACAGGAATTAAGTATTCTGTTTGAGTTTGTGATCATTGTGAGTATTTTGTGAATAAAACCGCCTAGACGACTTAATATATTTATCTAATTATTACACCACTTCAGCTACAGCCATCGTCAGATAATAAACAAAAATATCGCAACGATTTTGTTCAGAAAACGCGCAGCATTGTATTATGAAATCATCGTAGTACTTCTCACGGCTACCTAAAGCGTACAGTCATTGACTGAAAGATAATACTTCACATACAAATAGAAGAACGATGTTATCACGTCCATCTACGGCGTGTTTCCGCGATGAATACGCAAATGTAAGCCATGATGGCGAGGAAAAAATGTAGCATTTTGAGGTAGGGAACCGTTATCTAGGAGTTGAATATGTTGTAACGTAACTCTTATAGTGGAATATGAGAATGTAGGAGACATCGTTTGCACTATGTAAAATACTGATTTTTTATGAATGTAATTAGTAATATTGTCGAATAGGAGAGCGTGACCAAGATTAGCCACTCATCATCATGAATGGGAACAGGAAATTCCCCTAGCTATAGTGGTCCAGTTTTTTCTATTGTCTCTATCAATCACAACTTAAACTTGTAACATGTGAATAAAGAGGAAAATCATTCCTAAAAAGGCACCGTGAGACAAAGATATAGTACTGTAAGATTACAGCCAAAGAAACCATTATATATGTATCGGTTTTCAAAATCATTTATCATTTCATAAAGGCGTATCCTCCGCTTCTTTCATGGAAGTGTCTTTGTAATGGTGCTGGACTCTTCGGATGTAGGTGTTACCTATCGCGTGAGAATCTGTTTAGTCGTTAAAGGGATCGTGCGCTAGTTATGTATTACAGTCAAGTATTTTCATATTACAAGCAATCCGCTCAAATGCTAAGCGAAGCCTAATTATATTTCTATTTGCGCTTCATTTCGTCAAAATTAGAATTATTTATGGTCTCAAAAGCCACTGAGCATTAATGGGAGCTGACAATGGACACTGGCCCGATTCGAATAGCTATTTGTGATGGGGACGCCTTTCAAAAGTTATTTCAAAGTACCTTTATGTATTTGAAGTAGCTTTCAGTGCCATCATTTTAGAAGCGTGCATACCCGATGTGACGATTTACAGGTACGGTAATTTTATGTAACCGTCCTATAATTTAGAGATCAATCTAAGGTTCTATAAAATAAGGGCGAGAAAGTAAACTTCAACAGCCGAACTATTTTCCAGGACACATATGTGAAGTAACTGGAATTTTATGTACGAACTTGTAATATATATATCTTCCCTTATTAATGTTCAGATGTTAAAAATTCAGTGGAGAAATTTACAGTGCCTGGAGGGAAAAGAAACTAATTAATTATTGTTAAAAAAGTGTCAAGAAAAAGCAAAACATCGAAGAATATTGCAAATTATAAAAAAAACTTCTTGTACCAACAATTCCATTACTACCACATAGGTAAGGGCATCATTGTCCCACCTCACATCGTTGTGTGACGCGAATCTTAGGATCTACAGTAGATTGTTCATGAGCCATATTAATTTATTCAGTTTTGCTCTTTGAAAATTTTTAATGCGATAACTACATTATACTTATAGAATCGCACACACAGTATAGCTGAATTCATGAGGCGCAAAGGTAAGATGATATGTTACTGTTAGGTTGTTAGGTAATAGCGTGTGTTCCATATCGCAGGCGACCACATTCTTGTTGCATTAGTATAACTTAGTGAAGCTTTTTTTAATATAAATTTTAGTTATTGTTCAAGGTATGATAGAATGATACCCGTCAGGAAGGATTGGTAGTATGGGCCTTGAGCTAGATCCAGTGGTACAAAAACACTCTGAAGTCCCAGGAGAAAGATTTTCCGATCATTTTACAAAGTGGTTAAATCAAAACGGATGCACAAATGAACAAAAAATTAGACACGAAATAGAATGACATGGTGCAACGAATTAGCTCGAATGTGTCACTTGATTGAGTTCCCACCTGTGAGGAAGTAAGCCGTGATTTAAGACACATAAACCCTGTTTTAACGGAGGACATCCCTGAATGGCGGGAATATGAAGCTGCTAAGATGAATAAATTACACAGGGAACTTTCGACAGTTAAAGGTAATGTTCATGTAGACCGTCTGTAATTGATCAGTCAAGAGAGGTACATACCACCACATGTCAATATGGTAGAGCGTACAGAGACAATTCATATCACTTAATCAAGTTGATAAATCACTCAGCTTTTAACAGGGGGCGGTATCCACTCCCACATTTGGAGGAAAGAAGTTTCAAATCTTTTCTCCCGAAATGAAATCACCACACAGTTTGGTATTCATAAAAAGCTGCTCTTCCAAAAATGTGGAAAGAGCAACAAAAGATTGAGTTTACTACAATCTACACCAAAGGAGGGAAACTGCTGAGTACTGCGAAACGTATGTGCATTTTGAAAGAGCTTTCCTGGCAAAATATTGGTCGACTTGTGTTAGGAAACGACTTCATAACGAGGTTTTTAATCTTGAACAATTTAACAGGAAGCTAGGCAGCTTGTGTAAATATTTCGTCATTACCTGAATAAGATGTGATATTTGTATGGTCCCATTTTGCACGGGGATATACTGCGAATACTGAAAGTTAAGTCGCCTTCAAAAGTTCCAGAGAAGCTGGGACATGTACCCGATATAAATGTAAAACATTTTACATCTATACTGGACTCGGCATATGCAGTATAATACATGAGGGTGGCAGGGGTGATAATAGTGTTAGACAGTCTGCTCCATGCGGCATCCAGTCAGTCAGGGCATGAGTGTTAATTATTGTGGCCATGGTTCAACTCTTCCGTGCAGACCTGCAAAACAAGATCTTTCCCATTAAGTCGAAATTCACAGCCCTGTAACAGGAGCCGACGAACTGGTAATCGTTTTAATCCAGGTTGTAATGAAATCCACGATGGTAATCACGGAGACCACATGTCAGCAAATACAAGAAATGCAGATCTAGGGACTGTGTGTGTTATTTTTTTATTTCTTATTTTACATGTTTAGTTGCGTAGGGTCAAAGTGAGGAGCAAATCTCCAAGGTCGTGGAACGTATCAGTACACGAAATTACAAGAGAAAATCAATAATAGATAAAACAGTATGTTTTTGAATCAAAAAAAGATAAGCCACAAGTTTGTGTGATTCCAAACAAAAATATAAGATAGGAATCAGCTTAATTTTTCAAACAACTCATTCCTTCACAGAACACAAGCAGTGACCTTTGAGGGAACTCTTAAGTTTCGATTTGGAAACGTGTGGATTACTGCTAAGATTTTAGAATGCTCGTGCTAGCGTATTGAAAATGGATGCAGCAGTATACTGCAGAGTCAGCGAAGTGTGTTCCAAATTCAGGTTGATTTATGCCTAGTATTAACTGAGTGAAAGCTGCTAATTCTTGGAAATAAGTTGATATTGTTGACAGGAGATGGCAGTAAAGAATATATCTACTGAGAGGTCAGTGTCAGAATACCGAGACTAATGAACAGCGGTCGTCAAGAGGTTCATGAACTTATACCACTTATTTTCAGAGACAAAAATAATCTTTGAGAATGGGAAGAGTTAAACCAAAAGTATAATACTATACGCCACAAGTGAATGAAAATAAGCAAAGTAGACAATTTCCGGTGTCGAGCTATCGTTACTTCAGATATATTTTAAATAGTAAAAATGACTGCGTCAAGTCTTTTAACAATATCTTGAACGTGGGATTTCCAAGACAGTTTACTACCTGCCGCAACACCTAGAAATTTGAACTGTTCAGTTTCAATAAACACATGCCCATCCCGTGAAATGAAAAAGTCGACTTTTGTTGAATTGTATGTTAGAAACTGTATAAACTGATTCTTACTGTGATTTAGCGTTGGTTTATTTTCTACAAGCCATGACCCTATGTCTTGAACTGCACTATTTGAAACAGTGTCAACGTTGCACACAACTTTTGCTACCAAGCAAACAGAGAATAACCTTTAATACTGGAGGGCATATCAGATATATACAGTGCGACAATTATTGAATTATGTGAAAAAACGTAGATTGGTTCCACACTATGGCGTGCACACACCTCGTTCAACATGCAAACGTCACCACAGATACTCGAATTTAGGTTATGACATGTTCGATATGCCTCCCATCATTGGCGATGATACGGTACAGACGAATAGCGAATCTGCATGACCAGCTGAAGTGTCGGAACATCGATGCAGTCGGTGATTTCCATATAGGCTGTTTTCAGCTCAGGAATGGTTTTGGGGTTATTGCTGTACAACTTGTCTTTAATACAGCCCCACAAAAAGGAGTCGCACGTGTTCAGATCCTGAGAATATGGCGGCCAATCGAGGCCCATTCCAGTGGCCTCTGGGTACCTCAGTGCCAGAATGTGGTTCCCAAAATACTCCTCCAGGACATCAAACACCCTTCTGTTTCGATGTTGTCGAGCTCCGACTTCCATGAACCTTAGCTTGTCGAAATCAGGGTGTTTCTGGAAAATGAGCATGAAATCATCTTCCAAAACCTCCACGTACCGTTTGGTAGTCACCGTGCCATCGAGGAACATCGCATCGATTATTCCGTGACTGGACGTCACACACCACACAGTAGCCCGTTGACGGTGAAGAGACTCTTCGATCGCGAAATGTGGATTCTCAGTTCCTTAATTGCGCCAATTTTGCTTACTGAGGAACCAATTCAAATGAAAGTGGGCTAAACAAACCATGCGCACACTAATCCCCATCATGTCCAGCTGCCAACAGTAGAGTGTGATCGTCCTAAAAACAAACTGTTCAGAAGTTACTACGATTTTATTTCATATGATTGAATAATTGTCACCCAGTAAATAAGGAACAAGGGTGACACGAGCACTGATCCTTGGGCACCCCCCCCACCCCCCCCATTTAACCGTGCTTCACTCGGAACCCATACCATAGCCACTATCAATGCTGTGACGTTTATTTTTGATGTCCGACATTAAAGTAATAGGTGAACGAACCACTTATGATCTACTACCTGTATCCGATAATGGTCAAACTTATGGTTCAAAATGGTTCAAATGGCTTTAAGCACTATGGGACTTAACATCTACACTTAGAACTACTTAAACCCAACTAACCTAATGACATCACACACATCCATGCCCGAGGCAGGATTCGAGCCTGCGGCCGTAGCAACCGCGTGGTTTCGAACTGAAGTGCCTAGAACCGCTCGGCCACAGAAGTCGGGAGATTTCTGGAGCAATATTTTGTGATCAACACCATCTGACTCTCAGCTAAATAAAAAACATGCATGTTATTTAATCCATACAGTATCTAACAGAGAAAAGATAATATAGCATTTTCAGTTGTGAAATCATTTCTAAAACCAAACTGTACATTTTGTAGCAAATTATGTGAAATACAGTGATCAGTTATCCATTCGTGCACACTTCCCAGTAGCTTTAGCAGACACTCACGGCATAAAAATAGGTCTAAAATTATCCGCATTATTCCTTTTTCCTTTTTATAAAGTTGCTTTACTACAGAGTAATTTAATCGCACAGGAAACTGACCATTCGAAAGAAAAAATTAGAGGTATGGTTAAGTACAGGACTAACATGGGCGCCACTGTACCCAAATATTCTGCTAGATACTCCATCATATCTATGAGAGTCCTTAGTCTTCATTGATTTAATTATTGACTCAATCCTCATCCTTGTCAGTATCACAGAGGAATATTTCAGACATCAGTCTCGGAAATGCTTTTTCCGAGAGAGTTATATGATTCTCTGTGGAAACTAAGTTTTTACTTAATCCGCCAGAAATGTACAGAAAATGATTGTCAAATACAAGTCCCCAATGGTACATAACTTTGGCAGCCTCAAAACAACATCGTTATCGCATTTGAGGTGGAGGAAGAGCACTTCCCGCCCCCCCCCCTCCCCGCCCCCCCCCAGTTACATCACTCCAATTACTAATAGTCCGCAAAAATAACTGCGACCACATTCGGCCACCAAATGCAGGCCACTGGATGGAATGGGGACAGCAGTAGTAGTGAATCTTTACGTGTGTTAAAGTACAGTGATGGTAGCGACATAAGAGAAGATCTCTCCAATGATCTTAACATATGCAAGGAGCAGAGTATGGAAATAGTTTCATCATCTGTCAGTACCACTTTAGAAGGGATATCGGCAACTATCACAGTCGATACTCGAACGACGGTGTACGTCAAGTGCAATAACCTTTTTACTAGACTAAGAGAAACACGTAAGATATTCACCTTCTTGATCCAAAATTTCAGGATTTCGTACTATTGGCGCCAAATCCCTGGGTGTTGAAGTGCTGGCACAGATTATGATAAATTTAGGAAACAGAACCACAAGTTTCACACTTCTAATTGTGACCGTGTTAACTGTGAACTGCATAGCTGCAGTGGTTTTTTATGTAAATTGAACGCTAGGAACGACCTTTCATATGGGGAATGCTATTTGACGGCCGGTGATGGAATTGTAGTTTTAGACTTACTAAAAACTAGCACCTAGCATGGCAAATTCTGCCAAGAGTATAAAAATGAGGGTGCTGTATACAGGAGACCATCTGTTTCATTCTGAACGATCACAACATCCAATCCATTTGATTGACGATGTGCAGTACAATTTGGCTTACAATTAAGAAAAAGTGTCTGAATCAAGATGACTGTTGAGATATCCAGTGTGTTAACACAGAATGCAGACATTTTCTCGGATAAGCTGGAATCACCTACGGCTACGAATATCACACAGAAGTTATATCCCATAAGATTACACCAAATATTCCATCTCATAGTCGAAGAGTGTGGCTGTTAAGACGGAGATATAGAAGCTATACCCTTACCATGACCTGAAGAGATACATTCAGTAAAAAAAATGAAACCTCGGTACATGTTTCCATTTTTTCGCATTTCATCACGTAGACAATTTTGACATACTGAATAGAATCATTCAGCATATTAAAGTAAGAATAATTTTCTGTGTGTAGTTTCTTAAATGAAATGTCAGTGTAACCATAACATAGAAAAATGAACTTATTTTGATTTATTCAATGGATTGTACATTATGTAGGGAATTTAGAAGTAGTTTAGTAATCTACACATGAAGATGTATTAAAGAGATGATTAATTTCCTTGCGTAAGAGGCAACTTGAAGCAAATTACTGGAACCAACAAACAAACAAAAAAAAGAAAAAGCCAAAGGTCTCATTTCTATATCTGTTTGGTTTATATGTACAAACCGATTCTAAGAAGAAGAAACATTTTTACTTTAGTGTAGGTACTGGATGCGGAGGTACTGGGAAGTTTTACAGCATCAGACGTTTAAGGGTAGGTAATTTATTACTAAAGAAATAATGTGTGAACACTCATAACAAAGTGTCCTGACACATGGACAGCACATGGTTTTTAAGTAGCAAAAAGAATAATAAACTGTGGCACAGGGCTCCCTCTGCAAAAAAGACAGTGTCAGAAGTAAAGAGAACACACTTCTGGTGTTGGACACTTCACCAATTTACTTCCTATATGTATATGTAGGTTTACAATTCTGAGCTCAAAGATGATAATTATTCTAACGGTGGCACTTAAGTAATTGTTAGCGTTGCCATTCAGTGATTTAGTGCGTTAGAGTGCTATACCTATATGTAACATGAACCATCTAATGCAGCTTTGTCTCCTTTTGTATATGTTTTGAATTTTCCCTCTTGTGTTCCGTTAGTTGTAGAACGCGTCACAATTTATTACTGATGAGTAGTGACGGAAAAAGGCAACCGGTTAAAACCGATGCTAGTTTTTTAGTTCTCAATACACGATGTTATTCGGTATCTGATTGGTTTCGGTTATAACAGGAACTTTTTAATTTTTTTTTCTTTGACGGGTAGAGAAACGGAAATGTCAAACAGCCATAGAAGAAGTGCTAAAATTTTCGGTGTCTACAGAAACGTTTTTTTTTAAAAACGACTAATTTTATTTGTCGAATTTCCATTGGTTTGAAATATTCTATTATAATAGAAAACAGGAAAAGCAATATGTTATATTAATAACGATGCCGACAAAACGAGCGACAAACACATATATATATGAATTGGTCATTAGAATTAATGGAAACTGCACTACCTCTTTTCGCACTGCTCTCGGATGTCTCGAGTTTCACCATGGACAGAATACTTTGTAGTCAAAATGGCCATGGAATGAATCTCCATGTTGTAGCCGTAAAAAGCCGTGCCACAGATTTCCATAGAACCTATGAACGGGCGTGGAAGTTGTGGGCTTCAGTCCATGTAATGGTTTGAAGCAGCTCTCCACGCTAGTCTATCCGGTGGAAGTCCCTTCACCTCTGCATCACTATTACTGCAACCTGCATCTATTTAAAAACTATTGGTGTCAAGCCTTGGTCTTATTCCACAATTTTTACTCCCTGTCCGTCTCGGTCCCTACACTAAAACACCTTTACAAAGCTGACAGATATCTCGCTGTCTAAAGTTGTACAATGTACTATCAACATCCCTTTTGCTGATCACGTTGTACCATACCTTTCTTCTGTGACACTACAAGTCAAAGGTTTCTGTTCTCCTCATGTCCGAACTGTTTAACATTCACGTTTCTCTTTCGTAGAAGGCTACACACAATATATCACCACAAAATTTTCTTAACTTTTAAATGGCTCTGAGCACTATGGGACTTAACAACTATGGTCATCAGTCCCCTAGAACTTAGAACTACTTAAATCTAACTAACCTAAGGACAGCACACAACACCCAGCCATCACGAGGCAGAGAAAATCACTGACCCCGCCGGGAATCGAACCCGGGAACCCGGACGCGGGAAGCGAGAACGCTACCGCACGACCACGAGATGCGGGCAAACTTTTAAAGTTATATGCAAGTACATTTTTATCTGCATGTTTACACGTCTAGGCATTTATGTCACATATATTGAACACAACTTTTTCTTCCCTCACTTGCTTTCCATTTCCTCCTCCCACCCCTCTCTCACTCCTTCTCATCCCTTCTGTGTCTTCATCCCTTCTATCTCTCTGCCTCTTTCACCCCCTCGCTCTGTCCATTTCCTTCTGCTTCCTCTCTCCATCCACTTCCTCTTCACCCCTCTCTCTTTCCATCTCCTACTGCCCCTTTCCTCTCTTCTTTTTAATATCCTCCTCCCCTCTGCTCTCTCTCAAACTCAATCTCCACCTTCTCTCAGTCCATCTCCTCCACTTTGTCTCTCTTACCCCTTCACCACTCTGTGTCCCACCAGACTCTTTCTGTCTATATCTACATCCTTATCTGTCAATTTCCTCCCTTCACCTCCTCCATCCTCTCTCCCCATCTCCTCTCTCTCTCTCTCTCTCTCTCTCTCTCTCTCTCTCTCTCTCTCTCTCCCTCTTCCTATCCCTTACCACCCCTACCTCTCCTCTACCTTAAGATTGTTGTTGCTGCTGCAATTCTGAGTCCTGAAGGTATTTCCTAGCCAATTATTTTAACTTAAACTTCTTTAGGGCTTTCACAAAGTTGTTGAATTATTACCAGCAAGTAGCTGCCCTGTTTAAATGTAGAGTGCTATTTTATTCTTTTATTTACCGGTTTTCTGCTCAATTTTTTTATATTTGTGAAATTATCACGCTGAAGAATTCCTAGTATTGCGATGTGCTCATATTTAGCTAGCCTTTGTGCTTCAGAATATCAATAGGAATCGCCCAGTTTCTCACGTAAAATTGTTGTACGTAATATAATGAGCGTCTTTGTGGAAGTTGTAGTGCGACCAGTGGCTGCACAAACTTAGACGAAAGTCGTTTGAGGCGGCACCTCGGTGATAGTGGTTGGCGCCGACTTCTTGCTGGGTGTATTATCAATTCACTGTAAAGCCCTGGCTGTATTTTCCAGCATATTTGTTTTGTTGCATATTTTTGAAAATTATATGATTTATTTGCGTCTTTAATGAAATGAGTGCAGTCCTGGTCTAAGTAAAAAATAAATCAAGGCTTGAGGCCATGACATTTTTTCTGTTGACTTGGGCTTCTACACAAAAATTCTCGCTCACCACCGTTCAAAACAGTTTTACGTTCGTAAGCGATGAACAAACACTGTAATACATTTTCTGAATATAATTATACCGAATGCTATACAGCAGACTACTTTCCTATCAGCTTCAGTCTCATAATTTGACTATTGTGATGTACACGAAGACTTATTTGCCCATATATAGAGTTCCATGTTATCATGGCAATAAAACATCAATTCCAACGCATACCCATCGGAAGTTAGGTGTAGTGATCGTCCTTGCTCGGAGAATCGGCGAATGTTTACGAAAGATCTGAGCACCCGAGAAGTGTGGACGTGAGCGTTGTCTTTCTGGAAGGGCACAATACACATCCTCTTGACGCTGTGGCAACGGAAACAGAACTCACCAGATTATGTTATGGACGTACCCTACACTGTTCAGTGTTGTCTTAAGAATTACAGTTGTGTACAGTCATTGTTGCCCATGGTTCCTCACAAATAGGTGTAGACCTGCCACTACTCCATATACACCCCCTCAGTGGCCACTGTCGTGGTCGACGTCGTACCTGCGGCCTACTATCACTGACATCAGCTAGCCTTTTTTTACTAAACACAAGTTTACACAACTCAAACTCAAGCCTGTCCCACCAACTGTGTTTCGCTCCATAACCAGAGGGTAACACTACAGTGACTAGGCGGTAGACAGAGCCTAGCGAAGAGCCCGTTTTCTAGTAAACGGTTCCTAATAGTGGTAGTCTAGCTTAACATTAGTCCTGTTCCGTTCTGTCACCGTCTAATGTCCCATAGGTCTTTGTGTATCCAGCCCTCGTACTTAAAGACGACAACGAGCAGTTACATATATTGCAGGTACAGTTACGCACGAAAAGCACTGGTCTTTGTATTTATACAGAATTTAACAATTACGAAGGTTGAAACAACAGGTAATACTAGCGACAGCTAAAATACTGTCGTTTTTGCTGAGGGACGTTATTCCTACTCCACCTACAGCAGGAAATCGAATCATATCTACATCTTTCTAATTTTTCGCTTATGACACAGATATATGTGATATGTGCAGATATAAGATGTCAGGAATTACAAATCTGATGGGAGGTCACTGAAAATATTCCACAATATAGGCAGGGGTCGTATACAGCGATATATGTATCTTGTTTCAAATGTTATTTACGTAAAGTGACTGCTTGGTCCACGTAGATACGGCGGTAGCTACACGATATCTGACAGAAAACAGATAAATACACGTTCCCAGTTTATACCGTGGTTTATTTTTTCAGTAATCCCTCACAATATCATTGTTACATTTATATTTCTCAACGTCGTCCATCTGCCCATATCACATTATAACATTTCACAAGTGGAATAGGAGTGGACTCTAAGACAAGATAGCTACGGATACCAGGGCTCTGTCTTATTCAGAGAAACATCAAATGGGATTCAATCAAATGGAAACCGTACTGAAGGGCACCGTCTGTCACTTGAGAAAATTTAAGGAAACCATCTAGAGATACCGACTACGTCAGTCTGCATCTTTTGGCCAAGGAAACACTCGATCACCACGTTGTTTAATATCCAGGAGCAATTTCAGTTTGTTCATACAGCAAGAAACTCTGATCACCACCTTAAGTTTGTGGAATCACTACAATAGCTGCTGTTATGAGCTTCATCATAATTTGTAAATGCATGTAATCTTTTCGCGTTATTACCTGACTCACTCTCTCGTTACTAACGATATCGCCACAATGACAAGGACGTCTGTAAAGGTCTCCTTTTGCAAAGCTCTATTTGTATAAACTTGTAAAGGAAGTTATGAATTTCACAGAATACTTCCGTGCCTATAGTTGCGACTCATGTGGTCCTCTGTGCAGCAGTTAAAACTATGAAGCACCAGTGGTACTTTTTATAAAGAAATTTTCATTTCGGTTATGGTCCATACACTAGAGTAATCGTTTTGAAATGCACCACTATTGTATTTACATTGCATGCATTATCAGATTCACACTCAGCATTCGTGTCGTCAAACCATGAATCTGTGGAACACGTTTAAGAGCCATAGGCATATTCCAGACGGAACTCGATTCAATTATCTCCGCTTTACAAGGCAGCGATGCTACCATGGGACCACACGTATGCCATGTGTACGACGAAATTAGGTAGTGTCATGTTCCATGGATTAAACGTGTGCTTAACAGCAATTACTTTCAGCTAGTCATTTTACATTCACATTACACATTCATACGTAAATATGACTATATCATGGGATTTACAGGTTTATTTTCCCTGAAATACAAGTTCAAGTTATTAATTCGTACTCATCACCTCGTACACATTACAAAAATTGAAATTCTTTCACGAAATAGGTGAACTGTCAAGGAGAAATTTTTTAAATTTATTTTCAAATTTAACTTCGATCTCTGTCAGATATTTTGTATTATTGGGTAAGTGACAAAAAATACTAGTAGCAGCACTGTGCACTCTTTCTTGTGCTAAAAACAACACTGATGTTTGTAATTAATGTCACTTTCGTCCTCATATTGTAATTATGTATATTATTATCCTTTTTGAACTGCTGTGGGTTATTTACAATAAACTTCAGAAGGGAATAAATATATTGTGAGGCAGTACTGAAGACGCCTAACGCATTAAACAGAATGAAATTCGCACAGCACGTTTTTGAGCAATGAAGACCATGTTTTTTGGAGCAATGAAGAAGAAATACTTCGGAAAGTATTCCATATGACATCACTGAATCAAATACAGAAGATTAGCAATGATTCAAAGTCTAAATGTGGCTGGAATAAGTTGTTTTAGGAATTCCGATTTTATTCACTTTAAATTCTCATCAGTATAGAACAAAAATTTTTAAGGCTTACTCCTGAGTTACGTGTATAAATTCCTCACTATGTATTACACTTATCACTGGCATAATACCTCTAGATGTGCAGAACTGAATATGTCGTGGCTTTCTGAAAATGAGACTCTGACCATTCACAGAAAACCATTCAATATTACTTTCAAGAACATATGTCAACCTTTCCTCCGTGTCAGTATGTATGTTTTGGCTGCTTGCAGTCCTAGCTTCATGTGCATCAGGAACCAATTCTGCTCGTTGTATTAAAGGTGTTTTACATATATGAGAAACAATACTAGACCTAAGTTTGAAATTTGTGAAATCCCCTAAGTGATACGCCACAAGAATCTGCCATAATTGCATTGGTTGAATTATTAAGTACAATTTTCTGCATTCTGCTGGTAATATGCGACATTACACATTATTTGATTGTACCATGAACTCCGTAAAACTAGATGCCTTAGATATGTTACAGAGCAAGAAATTAAGAATTTCTAATCTCACAGTTTAGCTTACTAACCGTTTAAGACGGTTCGTCAACTTTCAGTAACCGACGAGCCTAGCTTCTGTGTCGTAGTTGCTGCGATATCACTGATGGGCGCTTGTAAAGTGTCTCATATCGACAATCTTGGCATATCGGCAGTTGGAGCGCAATTTGGCTTATTAGTATCCTTGTAAGGTCATACAGCTTGGTAGTTATCAAGTTACCTCCACATTACTTACGTTCATTTCTGCTAAGGCAAGACAGTCACTATACCGATCGCATCAAGACGTTTACAAACTTCCACAGCTTTTATACGACTGACTTTCAGAGTAGCCGTTCATAATTGTTATTTTCCTTTAAGATATCCTTCATATTCTTATCATCTTAACATTTTATATGTGTGGTGGTTAATCGTTTCTCAGTAAATTTGGCGAAATTTACCGCCATTTGTTGTCATTACCTACCACCGCGGATATAACATGTGCTATTAGAGCACAGATACTTATTGCATGTATACAGGGTGAGTCACGTAACGTTACCACTGGATATATTTCGTAAACCACATCAAATACTGACGAACCGATTCCACAGACCGAACGTGTAATTGGTTAATACAAACCATACAAAAATGTATGGAAGTATGTTTTTAACACAAACCTACTTTTTTCTTAATGGAACCACGTTAGTTTTGTTAGCACATCTCAACATATAAACAAATACGTAATCAGTGCCGTTTGTTTCATTGTAAAGTGTTAATTACATCCGGAGGTATTGTAACCTAAAGTTGACGCTTGAAACCTCCGACGTTCAGTTGCGTGTTGCAACAAACACGGGCCACGGTCGGCGAGCAGCATCTGCTGGGACATGTTCACGATGACGACCGTGTTTATGAGTGTGGCTGTAGTGCACTGTTGTGGTTTGGTCTAGCTGTCGCAGTGTCCGCATGTAGCGCTTGCTGCTATTGTTATTCTGCATTCGTCTCCGCACGCAGACCAACTGTAGTACACCGTGTTACCAGACGTCTGTGATAGTGTAGTGTTGTAGGAACTGTGACCATGGTGTATTCGACCTCTGAAAAGGTGGAGATGATACTCATCTATGGCGAGTGTCGACGAAATGCAGCTGAAGCCTGCAGGGTGTATGCAGAACGGTACCCGGACAGAGAGCGTCCAACGTGCCGCACACTGCAAAACATCTACCGCCAACTGTATGCTACAGGTATGGTCGTAGCACGCAAACGGGTCCGTAACAGGCCCGTCACAGGAGAAGCGGGTGCAGTTCGTGTGTTAGCTGCTGTTGCCATGAACCCACACATGAGTACACGGGACATTGCGAGAGCCGGTGGACTGAGTCAAAGTAGTGTCATGCGCATACTGCATCGTCACCGCTTTCACCCGTTTCATGTATCGCTATATCAGCAATTACATGGTGATGACTTTAGTCATCGAGTGCAATTCTGTCAATGGGCATTAACAGAGAAGGCGTTGCAGTTCTACCTGTTTACCGATGAAGCGGGTTTCACAAACCACGGGGCAGTGAATCTACGGAACATGCATTACTGGTCCGTGGACAATCCTCGCTGGCTCAGACAGGTAGAGCGACAGCGACCGTGGACTGTAAATGTATGGTGCGGAATCATTGGCGATCACCTCATTGGTCCTCACTTCATTGCAGGGGCCCAAACAGCTGCAACATGCATCGCGTTTCTACAGAATGATCTGCCAACGTTGCTCGAAAATGTCCCACTGCAAACGCGTCGACGTATGTGGTATCAGCATGATGGTGCACCTGCACATTCCGCAATTAACACTAGGCTGACTCTTGACAGGATGTTGGACGAGCGTTTCATAGGACGTGGAGGACGTATAAATTGGCCAGCCCGTTCTCCTGATCTAACACCTCTGGACTTCTTTCTGTGGGGTACGTTAAAGGAGAATGTGTACCGTGATGTGCCTACAACCCCAGAGGATATGAAACAACGTATTGTGGCAGCCTGCGGCGATATTACACCAGATGTACTGCGGCGTGTACGACATTCATTACGCCAGAGACTGCAATTGTGTGCAGCAAATGATGGCCACCACATTGAACATCTATTGGCCTGACATGTCGAGACACACTCTATTCCACTCCGTAATTGAAAACGGAAACCACGTGTGTACGTGTACCTCACCCCTCATGGTAATGTACATGTGCGTCAATGAAAAAGACCAATAAATAGGTGTTAGCATGTGGACGTAATGTGCTGCTCCAGTCTCTTCTGTACCTAAGGTCCATCACCGTTCCCTTTGGATCCCTACGTAATTCGGTGCTCTCCGATACACACGATCGAACAGCGGAGGAGTGGTACTCAAGCGTCAACTTAAGTTACAAAATCTCCGGATGTAATTAACATTTTACAATGCAACAAACGGCACTGATTACATATTTGCTTATACGTTCAGATGTGCTAACAAAACTAAAGGGGTTCCATTAAAAAAAAACGTAGGTTTGTGTTAAAAAACATACTTCCGTGCATTTTTGTATGGTTTGTGTTAACCAATTACAATAGCATCTCTCTTTGGTAAGCTGTGGATCAGGTATCTGACGGAAAGCATATTAAATTATTTCTCAAGGAGAATATAAACTGACCCTTCTGCTATGCCACATAAAATGTCTGCAGCACTAACTGCTGAGTGATTTGCAGAAAACAGCTGGAGATAAATTTAACTGACTTGCTTGAGATGGGGAGTGGGGTCTGATTTCGGGTTTGACCACGCGCATTTAGTGAACCTTAATGCAAGTTTATTTTTAGACCAGTCAGTACAAGTAATGTCGCAACACTTTCGAACTGCAAAAAGGCTAAAATGTTGTTGTTGTTGTTGTGGTCTTCAGTCCTGAGACTGGTTTGATGCAGCTCTCCATGCTACTCTATCCTGTGCAAGCTTCTTCATCTCCCAGTAACTACTGCAACGTACATCTTTCTGAATCTGCTTAGTGTATTCATCTCTTGGTCTCCCCCTACGATTTTTACCCTCCACGCTGCTCTCCAATACCAAATTGGTGTTTCCTTGATGCCTCAGAACATGTCCTACCAACCGATCCCTTCTTCTGGTCAAGTTGTGCCACAAACTTCTCTTCTCCCCAATCCTATTCATTACTTCCTCATTAGTTATGTGATCTATCCATCTAACACATTTCAAAAGCTTCTATTCTCTTCTTGTCCAAACTATTTACCGTCCATGTTTCACTTCCATACATGGCTACACTCCATACAAATACTTTCAGAAATGACTTCCTGACACTTAAATCTATACTCGATGTTAACAAATTTCTCTTCTTCAGAAACGCTTTCCTTGCCATTGCCAGTCTACATTTTATATCCTCTCTACTTCGACCATCATCAGTTATTTAGCTCCCCAAATAGCAAAACTCCTTTACTACTTTAAGTGTCTCATTTCCTAATCTAATTCCCTCAGCATCACCCGACTTAGTTCGACTACATTCCATTATAAATAAAGCTCTAAAATATTAGAAATACAAAGACTCTGATGTTGACGTTATATAAAACTGCTACTCAACCCTCAATCTTGGACTGTCGTGGAACAGATAGACTTCAGTAGACTCTGCCAACATTTAAAATCAGCAGCAGTTACGTCTGCCATAACCTTGACAATCGGCGGAAAGAATTTCAAAAGAATTCCAAAGACAAAGGTGTTAAAGAAAATGCTGAAAATCAATTATAGCAGTAATGTGCGAGTGACAGCCTCTATCTGTCACTCTGTACCGCGGCCGTAGGAATTCGTAAGCGACGGGCCGAACACATTCTCTGGGCTGGGAATCTCTCGGACGCTCCCCGCACCCCAGCACGTCCCATTCGTAGTTACTTACTCGTCCCAGACAATGCGAAGCGTTCACAGCCAAGTTGCTGTTACTCCCTTGAGAAAAGCAATGCTCCTCTTCCAGCGGTTCGCTGTCTACTTCTGAGGGGGAAGGTGTCTGTCTCTTGCCAGTTGGCAAACACCGCAGATCTGTAGGAGCAGTACAGTGGGCGGTGTAACGCTGGTGAACGCCACTAATAACGAGCAAACCAAATAACACTAAAACAAAGATTATGTGGAAAACATTTGTGTGTATGAGGACAATCACGATCTGAATTCGAATATTTTGAGAGTTTTTCGGCGTAGAACATAGCCGTATGAAAAAAGATGGAGATGGTAGATCGGAAATAAACGACTATTTGAATGGCGGTCGCATCACGTTACCATAGAGGTAGTTATCCATAGACTCAGAGGTAACTTCCGATGTGCAACACGGATCTATGAGGGACCCATAATAAACTTTTCTTACATATTAATGTTTTGATTCCGAAACCAAACAGTACAGAATCTCTTAACTGTGTAATCATCAGGCATAAGCGGACTTAGCGAAGTGAAGGTTTACAAATTCAGACAGTCTCTTAAAAAACAAAACTACAACTGGTGCTGTAATTCGATCGCCGTTATTTACTACAGTGTCGGATGCACTGAGCCATTATGTTCAACTAGCTGGCATAAAAATGATGCTACAGACACTTGTATGTAAGAGTGTCTGTAACATTCTGTCATTAACAACTGTTTAATGTTTTGTTCTGTTTATATACAAAAGACTTATCAGAAAACAGAACAAGGAAAAAGCATGAAACAGTGAAAGTTACTGAAGAGAAGACAAAAACGGAATAAATAGTCTCAAGAAGGGTAAGACTCCAGCAGAAGATCAGATAACATCAGAGATAAATACGGAGTGTGGTGAAAACGACTATAAAGAGCTCACCAAATTAATCTAAATGATATGGGCGAAGGAAAATATATCAACAGAATAGAATTGTGCAAACGCCTAAGAAGAGAGGGAAAGAGACTGCAATAACTGTAGAGTGTAGAGGAATCTCAAGGATGAATAAGAGGTGCAAGGTATTTGATAAATCTGAGAAAAACTTAAGCCTTACACTGAAAAAATAGTAGGGTAACAAGCAGGTTTCTGGCGGAAAAAACTATAGTTGACCATATGTTTACCTTGAGATAGGTACTGGAGATTGCCCAAATCACTATTCACCACAACTGAAGCGTTTCCAAAGCCATACGATCAAATCAGTAAAGCGAATCTGTACAACATGTTTTGCAGTGGCTGAGAAGCTCGTAAAAGCGTCTACAACAGACACAAAAGCTAATATTATGAAGGAGGAATGTCAAGGGACGTGGAGGGTTTGATTGGGATGCGACAAGGTGATGCATTATTCTTGGAAAATTGTCCTCCAGATTAGAAAACGGTATAACTTTCTCGGTGTCAAGAAAAGAACTGTGGACGAACTGATGAGTAGTATAGGGAAGGTGTGATTGAGAATCAACCCAGAAGATGCAAGAACCACCCACTCGTACTAAACCTCTAGAAATGTTTCAGTTTAGCCGGTGAGTCCACAGTTGTTAGTACAAGGGGCGCACAGTATACTGGCCACGCTTTCCCACCCGGGTTTTGCAATAATGAAGCGAGTCCGTCCTTGAACTGACTTAGTAAGCCGCCTCTTAGCAATTCATCCTGTTATGTGGAGATGCTCTCGTAGCTGTACGTTCCCCTACAGAACAGTTGCAGCGCTGCCAGATTCTGAAAGTGCAGCATTACTGTCGATGTTTTAAGTAATGATGAGGGAAGAAGTTTTTATGAAAATAATTTTTGCACAGGGTGCCATTATGGTGAGTTTCTTTTTTAAAAACATCGTAATAAGGACTTGACCACGCTGATTATAAACTAAGTATTAACGGTACGAGAGCATGGTTTACAGCATGACTAGATAGAAAGACATCCTATCGACAAGTGCCGACTATGACGCAGTAAGTCTATAAGTCGAGGGTACAATTGGTAGCGTAGGTGTAAGATCGTATATATTTGGTTATGCCAAGGTTAATAATTTATTTATTAATATCAACTTTTCCCAGCATTGTAATGTCTGATTAGCAAGAGACAAGTTTCGTTACCAAATATTTGTTATTAACACTTACTTGATTTGCGCCAGAATAAATGTACTTTCTCTACATATCTCTTTGCTGACATCACGAGCGATTTCTGCACTATCGCTTCATGTCACTGTCTCCGAAAGCGCCAGATGGCCAACTGCCTCTGCTAGCCAGCATGGGAACCTACTGCTCGCTCCTTACTCCTTATGTACTACAGCGCTTGTATATTTACTTCACATATGTGAAATAGCAAAATTCAAAACAAAGCAAAATGTGCGCTTATGTGCAAATATGGGGTTCTGTACATGGGGAAAAAGTTATGGAATCAAGCAGAAGGATGAACGACTGAGGCACACGGTTTTACCGGTAGGAGAGATGATGTTGAAGATAGTTGAGATCTTTAGGGTATATACTTCAACTGGAGGAATAACATCCAGACACAAGAAAGCCAACGAGCCATTAATGTGTACAGATATACAACAGCCTAAAACCAATCATGAAAACGAGGGTAACCTCAAAAAAATTTATAACGAAAGCATATATTAAAATAATTGCCCCATAGCAATTATATCACATACAAGTTTTGTATCATCCCGAGATCGCTGCGCCACACGGATGTTGACAATGTGCATTGACACTGCAGCCATTAGCGATGTCACACCCAATCCAAAACGAAGAATGGGACGTGCTCCTGAAGCACCATAGCGCTCTCACACGGAGGTCACTATTGAGGCGCTCATGGACCGCCTCTGTCCCAGTTCGGGACCTCTGATGAAGCAGTCATCATCATCTAGTTATGGCACTAGTACCATTCAAGTCTCAAATGGAGCTCTATTTTACTAAATGTGATTGTAATTGTGGGCATCAAGCGGTGGTTTACTGTCCAAACGCAGTTGAAAATATTCAGCTCATTCCAGAGGCAACGTACTGTATAAATTTAATTGCATTCTTGTAACAATGTAAAGTAATGTTTCCTATGTTGTTGTTCCAGTCAGCCATCTACCAGAGCGGTCAAAGAACACACAATCATGACTAGACGATGGTCTAGTTTACTTGCAGTTTTGTCAGGTCACAACAGAAATACTGCCTTCAAGAACGATAGAGAAAAACTGATGGTGTTTGAAAGGTCGAGAGAAAGATATCTGGGCCAGTGATGGAGGAAGAGAGGTGGAGGGGATTGAAAAATGAAATGAAGAGATATGCTCTGTTATTAGTCAGTCCATTATTGTTGCGGATAGCGTTGTACTTTTGGCCATTTTTCAGATCTTCGCGTCTTTCATATTCCATTTGTCAATGACGGCATTAACTTTGTGCACTGGGGTCTTTCTCCGAAATTAAAAAAAATGTACTCCAGAAAACATTTTTTATTCAATTGTGGAAACATGTTCCAAGGTACAGCATGACCATGTACTTATGAACAAATATTCTATCGAAATTAAAAATGATATACTCAAGAATATCTTGTCAATATTGTATTTAATTGTCTGTTACATTATTACTCTTCCACACGCCAAATTAAGCAGACGTATTATTAAAATATTCTTGCCAGTTAAATGCACTTTCAAATAGCAGCTACTGGAAAATGAAACCAGTTACCGTTTTGAAGACAGGTGAAAATATTGCATTAAAGAAACTCAGATCATTCGCCAGAATGCACGTTCCATGGTAAAAGTCCACCTCCTGTTTCAAGAAACAAGATGGAGGACTATCGACGAGGTATGGCTTAACTGTCCACGTGTTATATTACTAGTTCTGAAAACATATTGCATTTTGCTCACCATAAAATTATATACCCGAAAAATTCACAATATATTCCAAGTAGCTTTCGTATGATATTCAGCAATATAAGCTCCAGAACGCGAAATAGTTACAAATGATGGATAAAATACAATGTCATGAACAGAACATCAAAAACTATAGAAAGTGAGTGGAACCGCTTGTGGCGGACTCAAGTGCACTTTGCTTTATGTGATGCTAACGTCAGCCACGAGACTGAAGTATCGACAGAAAAACATGTTGTCCTAGGTACCCTTTCGCAGGGTCCAACATACTCTCCTACGAAAAGTAAGGTTTAAGCGACTACAATGTATTGGACGTGTTGCGATGATGACAGATGATGTTATACGATAATTAGTGTTGGTAGGATGGCCAGAGGGAAATCGCTTCTGGTGTAGATCAAAATCTAGATAACAGGATGGATTGTGCAAAGTACCGCAGTAACCAGGATTCACACTGGACAGAAACTGCACAATAGAGGATCGGGTGCATACACTTTGTAAGATCGACGCAAGGTCTGCAAGATCCCTCATTGGTGGCTAAATAAGTAATTACCAATACTTGATGATGGGATTTAGAGCGATAACATAGGCTCATCTGTAGGTAGACTTCGATTCTCTGTCACAATATACGTTCCAATAAGAGTCTGGCATCGTACAAGGGACGTTCAATAAATAATGCCACACATTTTGTTCTGGAAATATGTTGGGTTTATTCAGGATTCCATTACACTATATTATTCCCCACTCTTGCCTACAAAACCATATTTCTCAGCATAATTTTCGCTCAACGAGACGGCCTTACACTACCTTGCTGGCAGGTCTGTATGGCGGCATGTTACCCATCTACTGGTCGACGTCAGAGCCAACGTCTTGCTGCATCAGTAACATCCCCATCATCCACGTACTGCATCCTGCAGAGTGCATCCTTCAGCGGAGTGCTGGAAGCCGGAAGGTGGGAGATCCGGGCTGTCCGGTGAAGGCGTTCAACAGTCCAACGTAGATATGTGCTCCTCTCAAGTGCACGGACTTGTGTAAGGCCTTGCGTTGACCTGAGGAAGAAGAACTTCGTTTCCATTTTTGTGTCGACGAACATGCTGAAGTCGTTTCTGCAATTTCCTAAGGGTATCACAACACACTTCAGAGTTGCACCTCGAGGGAGGAAATCAAACAACATAGCCCCTACAAAGTTCCAGAAGAACGTCACCATGACTTCACTGGCTGAGAGTGCGTCTTGAAACTGTTTTTCGGAGCAGAGGTGTTGTGGTGCAGCTCCACGGACAGACATTTTGTCTCCAGTTCGAAGGGGCTGACCCACGTTTCGTCACCTGTGACGGTGTTCGGAAAAACATTGTCACGATCACCCTTGTAATGCACAAGAAATTCCTTACACACGGTCTTTCATTATCTGTCAAGTGGCAAAACAACCAATGGGCGCATATGTGAGTACCCTCAACTAGTAGTGTGTCAGCACTGCAAACAGAGACATCCCGTTGCGCAGTGACGTGTTCGATAGTGATCCATCGATCACCCCAAATGAGAGTGTTCGCACGTTCCAACACTGTAGAATTCATAGCTACCTGTGGCCGGCTGCCACGCAGGATATTGCAGAGGTATGCGACTTCATTCAGATGATGACACACGCTTCGCCCAACGACTCACCTTTCTTTTGTTCATTGACAGGTCTCCGTACAGTTTTGGCGAGCACCTATAAATATTTTCGATGGTCTGATGTTTCGCCAAAGGAAATTCAGTGACAGCTTTCTGCCTGCAACGCACCTCCGTTACAGGCGCCACTTTGAAGGTAATGTTAAGCGACGCCATATTTCGGAGCTTCATGTAAATTTAGGGGCTGAAGCGGGGTAATTCTCGATATCCCACAACAAATTCTACATTTTTTCAACCGAGACTGGCCGATAAAAAAATCTATTGCATTACTTAACGGCCCTGGGATTGCTTCCTCCCCAATATGTCTCACGAAACGACCAGACGACAAAATCATATGTCATATGGAGTTTTATCGGGAGTCATCCTCCCTGTACACCATTTGGGGAAAGATAAAGATAGCTGTGGCAGAAAACTCCACCCCCACCAACACTACAACTCCATATGTTCCACATCCTCCACCAACGAAACTTTAATCGATTTCCCTTTTCTGACCATGAAATCCGCCCTGATTTATACTCATGTTACCAAATCTAGGTGATCTCTATCACCCTCCCTTCGACAAGGCTCCCTCCCCCTTCAATCCTCTCCATTCACCTTTCTTCACAACCGCATCCCTCTCCACTCTCCATCCATCCCTTAACCAGACATCTAACTACAGTCTCTCTCCTGCCTACTATCTGTGCATTCCCCTGGTACCCTCCTACCTGAGAGTCGATTTCCACTCATCTCTTCACTTATCCATCAATCTGCCTTAATAAGTCATGCACTGGCATTTCCATTTTACTGTACGAAACTGTCTAACTACTTTCACATCTTTGTGTGCGACATTCATTTTCCATTTGTCTGTGTCTATATTTTACTTAAATCACCGAATTATCCATTTACATTTTAACTTATGCAGTTGACAGCCTGTACTTTTATTCTACAAAACGTTTATTCTTGTCAAATGCCGTGTCCAGTTTTTATATTACGTTTTTTTTTTTTTATTTCCCTCTCATGCGGCTGAAGAGCCACAAATTGCATCCGCTGACAGCCCATCCCCTGCTTGTATGGGGCGGGGGAGGGGAAGGGGCCATGAAATAACAACAAAGAAAAAAAACTCCCCACTCTCCCACTGTTCCCCTCTTCCCTCAACTCGCCACACACACACAAACACACACACACACACACACACACACACAGGTGAGCGCCGTAAGAAAGGTGGCTTGAAGAGTATAGGTGCCGATTTATCATAAGCTGAAGAACTTATTTATGTTGCGTTTGATTGCCTTTACAGTTATATAGATGGTTGAGAGGAATACACACAGCAAGATGGAGGCCAGTCCGTAGTGAAGCAGTCGACTGCCGAGCCCGCGCCGCCTGGTTAAACCAGCGCCACAGAACGAGATTCCGCGGGGCCGCAGTGTAGGAACAGGAAGAGCAGCCGGGTCGCCTCTCGGCCGACCGCAGCCGTGAAAGAACACCATTCGGCGGGCGGCCGGATCCGTGAAAGGAAAGGAAAGCCCCCGAGTGGATTGGAAGAAAGCGGCGGTTTAAAGGCCGCGCGGCAACCCTCTGGCGACGGCTGCGTAGTGCCTCTTCCGGACTACGTGACCAGAAAAAGCAATTAAGGAACCTCTTCTGCAAAAGGACTACGCACGTGTGTGCGTGTGAACGGTGAACGACACAGCGACTTCACAGCAGGGAACGCGTTAGTGGGTCAGCGGCGTGTGTGTGTGTGTGTGTGTACTTATGAGTACATGCTTCTTGTACAGCAGAATGGTAGAAAGTTCATCTCTCTTGTAAAAAATGTACTAGTATAATTTTAACTGTTCTGGTGTACCACCTGCTTATTTAGCAGAAATCACAGTACCAGGACGGTGTTGTGCGATATATACGAAAGTCTATAGGCGTGTTTCTACATCTGAAAGATGGCGTTTAATGTCGCACCAGAGTGGCGTTAGTAGCGCCACTGGGAGTATAGAAATCAGGCTGTCTTTAAATACACGCTGTAGCGATCGTGAGCATCATTTACCTTTGAGATTGCACCGGTGGGTCAAAGTCTATCAAAAATGTCTTTAAGATGACCAAAACACCATTATCAGCGTCTCACTCAGTCTGAGCGAGGTCTTGTAATAGTGCTACGAGAAGCTTGATGTTCCTTCAGCAGAACATAGACAGTGTGCATGACTGTTGGCTACGGTGGTCACGTGAAAGTATGGTAGCGAAAAAACTGGGCTTCGGACATCCACCTGGCACTGCGAAGAGGGGGGGGGGGGGGGAGAGACAATCGTGTTCAGCGTATGACTCCGGTGCATAGTAAGCACCTGTAACAGTTTTAAGTAACCGATTTGTAACACGTTGGTGTTACAAATCGGTTACTTAAAGGACAGCTCCGAGCAAGCCGCCCTGAAAGGTGCATTCCGTTTACCCCAAACCATAGCCTTTTACGACTTCAGTGGTGTTACTCAAGAGCTCACTGGAAACCACTATGTAGGTCTGTTGTGTTTTACGATGAAAGCTGGTTTTGCCTCGGTGCCAGTGGCGGCCCTGAGTCATTTAGGAGGCTAGGTGAGGACCTGCCACCAACCTGTCTGCGTGCTATCCACACCGGATCTACACCTGCAGTTGTAGTCTGGGATACGATTTCTTATCACAGCAGGTACACTCCCCCACGCACATTGACTACAAAATTGTACGTCAGTCTGGTGATTCGACCTGTCTTACTACATTCATGAACATTCCACAGGGTGTTATCCGACAGGATTACGCTCGCCCACACACCGCTCTTCCAACCCAACATGCACTACAGACTCTCGATATGATGCCTTGGCCTGCTCTATCACCAAATCTATCTGCAACCGAGCACCTACTGGACATCATTGGTCGGCAGCTCCAGGGTTATCCACGAACAGCGTTAACTGTTCCTGTATTGACATACGAACGGCAACAGGCATGGAACTCCATCCCACAAACATCCGGCACCGTACCACACAATTCATGAACGTTTACATGCTTGCATTCAAGAGTCAGGCGATTACGCTGGTTATCAATGTACCAGCATTTCACATTTACAATGACTTATGTAGCGCCTACGTTGAGCTGTGATTGTGCAATGTTAATCACTTAAATGTGTATCTTAAACATGTTTTCCCGAAAATTCATTACTGTAAATTAATAATTTTTAGTTTTTACGATTTTCTTCTGTCAGTGTAGTTCAGCGTTTCACTTGCCTTTCACACTAACCCTTCCAGTACCGATTACTGATAAGAACTGGGTCACCAGCCTCACTGCAGAAAGGTAGTCCCGTGAGGTGAGGGTAATTCACAAACTGTTATTCATTAGGCGCTTAGGGCTGTTTTCACGAAGACACAGCATCTTTTCAAAGGGCCGGCGACCTGTAGGTCTATGAATGCCGAAAAACACACAATACCAAATCAGTTACATGACTAGCTCTTCCGTTCACTTACATCAGTCACATGCTAATATTGCAGAACACGAAATCCGTGCCTAAAGACTTGAAAGTATTTGAAAGTTCCACAGATCATAACAATATCCAAAATGGAAGCAGGAGTAATTCCGCAGATTTAAGGACCCGTAGCTTGAATAGGATTGGGGAGAAGAGAAGTTTGTGGCACAACTTGACCAGAAGAAGGGATCGGTTGGTAGGACATGTTCTGAGGCATCAAGGGATCACCAATTTAGTATTGGAGGGCAGCGTGGAGGGTAAAAATCATAGGGGGAGACCAAGAGAAAAGCAGATTCAGAAGGATGTAGGCTGCAGTAGATACTGGGAGATGAAGAAGCTTGCACGGGATAGAGTAGCATGGAGAGCTGCATCAAACCAGTCTCAGGACTGAAGACCACAACAACAACAACAATCACTGAATCCGATTTGCTCTATGATTGTAGCATATCCTGTGTTCGAACATTATGAATTACCTCGAAGGAAACGATCTACACTGGGGTAACAAAAAATCATGGGTTAGCGATATGCTCATACGCTGATAAGCCTAAACATTTCGACCACTGCCCATCGAGATGATGAATGCCGCCTGCTGTCAGTGCTGGCATGTGACGCGGTAACAAAAGTGTGGAAACGGAGCAGACACGGACGGTGATCACCCTAGGAAGATTTGGGCTCCAAATGGGAAAATCCACTGAGATAAGCGACTATGCCAACGGACAGATTATAATTACATAGAGCCTCTGAACGAGTATGTCCAAAACGGCGAATCTGATCTACTGTTCGCATGCTACTGTCGTGAGCATCTGCGGAAAGAGGTAGGAGGACTGGGAAACTAGCAATAAGCGCTAAATGGGGTTTCGAGGCTTGTGCGCTCTGTAAATTAGGATAGATGATGATCTTGTGGTCTCTCTACCGAAAGAGCACAATGCTACTGCACGCACAAGTGTTTCAGAACACAACGTTCATCATACATTGTTGAACATGGAGCTCCGCAGCTGACCACCCCTACGTGTTTACATGTTGATTCTATATACATCGTCAGCTACGATTACAGTAGGCACGAAACCACCGAAATTCGACTGTTGATCAACGGGAACGTGTGGGCTCTTGCGGGTGAATCACATGTTTGCTACTCTAGGTCGATGGTGATCTCCACGTCTCCACATAGGCCTTCATCGAGGTGAACGGCGGGTCGAAACGTGCAGCACGCCAACGTTTCAGGCTGGTGTGAGCAGTACTACGCTATAGGAGACATTCACCTGCTCTTGCGTGAGACATGTGGTAGTAACAGAAGACATTCTGACAGCTTCGAGCCACCTGCGTCAATTTTTGCTTGGTGTCTTCGCCGACGACGATGTCATTATTCACCAGTAAGATTGTCCGTGTTTCGCGGACAGAAGTAGGCTACAATGGTTTGAGGAAAATTACAGTGAACACGTGTTGATATTTCGGTGACCAATTTCGCCTACTGTAAGTGGAGCCCATTTGGGTCGCTGTTGGGTGCCATCGCAGAGTACGCAAACCAGCGGTCCATTATTTATTCAAATTACATGCCCTGTGCGTAGACATATAACGTCAAATACCACTAAAAACCTACCAACAAACGCAGAACCAGTGATGTATCTCTTTCCAAAGACGGTCAGACAATCTATTAAACTGGTGGTGATAACATTTTGGCTCATCGGTGTATACAGATGGCAGTATATCACGTACACAAGGTACAAAATGGCAGTGTATTAGTGGACCTATCATTTTATACTCTAGTGATTCACGTGAAAAGGTTTCCGACCGGATTATGGGCGCTAGACGGGAAGTAACATTCTTTGAATCCAGAATCGTAGTAGGAGCTAGACACATGGGACATTCCATTTCGGAAATAGTAAGGGAATTATATATTCCTAGATATACAATGTCAAGATTCTGCAGAAAATACCAAATTTCACTCCGGATGACACAATGGACAACAGCCTTCAGTTATCGACGGAGAGCATTGGCCCTTTGATGAAGAGAGTTGTCAGTAGTAACAAACAAGCTACACTGTTAGATATAACAGCAGAAATCTATGTTAGGACTGTGAGGCTATATATGGCGTTAATGGACTAAGGCAGCCGATGACCAACGCGAGTGTCTTTGCTACCTGCACGAAATCACCCACAGCTCCTCTCCTGGGCTTCTGACCATATCGGTTGGACCACAGATGACTGGAAAACCGTGGCCTGGTCAGATGAGTCTCAATTTAATTGGGGAAAGGCTAATAGTAGGGTTCGAATATGGCGCAGGATCCATGAATCCATGAACCTGGGCCCACGTTGTCAACGAGACAGTGTGCAAGCTGTTGGTGGCTCCATAACGGTGTGGACAATATTTACATGGAGACCTCTCATCAGCTGAAACGATCGTTGACTGGAAATGGTAATTTTTGGACTTCATTTACCCAAACAACGATGGAACGTCTATGGATACCAATGCACTATGTCACTGGGCCAAAATACTTCCTAACTGGTTTCAGCAATACTCTGGCAGTTCGACCGAATAATGAGGCCACCCACCGAACATTTATGAGACATAATCAAGAGGTCATGTACTGCAAAAATTCTTGCACTGGCAACACCTTCGCCGTTATGGATGGCTATCGATGCAGCATGGCTCAATATTTCTGCAGTGCGCTTCCAGCGACTTCTTAAGTCCACGCCACGTCGAGCTGCTCTCTACGTGGGCAAAAGGAAGTCCGACTCGGTATTAGGAAGTATCCCATGACTTTTGTCACATCAGTGTATAGCCACAGTGTCAGCACAGATTGAGAAAATATCTTCCTTGTGAAACACAACGAGCTCTTCATTCACACGAAGTAGTGACTGTTACCAACCTAATCTACAACTGATATCATATTTCTACATTTTCAGAACACATTTGATGTCGCTCCTCACCAGTGGCTTCCAATCAAACAGCGGGTCAATGGAGTATTGTCTAAGTTGTGCTACTGTATTCGTGATATCCCGTCAGAGACGTCACAGTTTATAGCAACTGACGGAAAGTCATCTAGTAAAACGGAAATGATATCTGGAATTCCACAAGTAACTGTTATAGATTATTTGCGGATGATACTTTCGTTTACTGTCTAGTAATGCCAACAGAAGATCCAAACCAAGTAAGTGAATTAGACTAACTTATGATACGTAAAGCGGCTGTTAACTCTAAGTACCAAAAAATCGCAGGTTATCCACATGACTGTTAAGAGGAATGCATTAAATTTCCTTTACATGTAAAGTCACACAAATGTAGAGCCCGATAATTCGTCTAAATACCTTAGAAAATGTTGTAAGGAAAGTCAACAAATAGTGCATTTTATAGGCAGAACACAGACGATGCAACAGTTTCTGATGTTACTCCAACTGATGTTCTCCATAAAATACTTCTCATTACGAGGGATTCATCATAGTATGAGAGTGATGTAGTTTTTCCAGTGGAATACCTTTTGAACCGTCGAATCTCCTCCACCAGTAATGTCAATTAGGGGATGTGTATTGTAGATTTGCCTGGATTTCGGACGAAATGACAACTTGGACGCTAAAATAATATTTTGCAACACGCGGATGAATCCATTTAACAGCATATGTATTTTCCTTAAGTATTTACAAATATCCAGAATGAGATTTTCACTCTACAGCGGCGTGTGCGCTGATATCAAACTTCCTGGCAGAATAAAACTGCTTGCCAGACCGAGACTCGAACACAGGACCTTTGCCTTTCCCGGGCAAGTGCTCTACCAACTCTTTTTTTAATATGATTTTGTTCGGTATAGTTCGTTCCGTTTGTTCGGGGCGCATGCCCCATGACACCCATTGAAGTTCATTATTGATCCATTTAGCTCAGTTGGTAGAGCATTTGCCCGCAAAACGCAAAGGTTTCAAGTTCGAGTCTCTGCTTGGCACACAGTGTTAACCTGACAGGAAGTTTCATTTACAAATATGTTCACACATCAAGTGCTTTGCGCCGCTCAATATACACCCTATTTCAACAATGTATGTCGTTTGGCCTATTGTCTAAAACAATTGCATTTACTGCATTGTAATGAAAAGTTAATAATTTACAGCAAACTATTAGTACGGTTTTAAATACAGTAAATGATAATTCATTCTGAATCCTTCTTCTTAAGTACTGTTCTTTTTACGTTTGTGTCGAACTTTGCTTATGAAGTTATGATAACAATAACTACCATAAAAGCAAATCGTTAGTCAAAAAGTTAATTACAACTGATATAATTCGTTTTCCATTATTGAAATGATACACAAAGTGATAAAGTCACGTTAAGTAAATCAGATGACTCATACATTTTCCAAAAGTCTGTTTTAGCTGAGTTGAAATTAACAAAATTTAGTTATTATGTATTAATATTTCTATGGGAATGTATTAATGCAATAATGAGAATGAAATTATAAATTATCTGAAATTTATGACAGCCGAGCGCTGTGGCCGAGCAGTTCTAGGCGCTTCAGTCCGGAACCTCGCTGCTGCTACAGTCGCAGGTTCGAATCCTGCCTCGGGCATGGATGCGTGTAATGTCCTTAGGTTAGTTAGGTTTAATTAGTTCTAAGTCTAAGGGACTCATTACCTCAGATGTTAACTCCAATAGTGCTCAGAGCCATTTGAACCATTTGAAATTTATGACAGTATGTTACTTCACAACATCATATTTTCTAACTAATTATAACTTTCTGTTAATTATCGTTGACTGACCGGAAATGATGTTAATGACATTGATTCGGCATATGACTGTACCATACAGTTTAATTTAACGCTAGAGATTAAGAAAAACCATATATTCTAACTTTATTCCATTACGTATTGTAGGTAAAGTAATATACAATCTGCTAAAATTAGTGTGGCATCGAAGCATTCACTACCTACCCTATAACTAGTCCTATTATGGGGTCCACTAAAGAAACTGCCCACAATACTGTTTTACGCCCTTCTGGAGTACAGTTGGGCGTTGTGGGATACTTGTAATGTCGTACTGACGCAGTACATCGACAAACTACAAAGAATGGAAGCTTATTTTATGTTATCACGAAATAGGAGAGAGAGTTTCACACATATGATACGCAAACTGCAGTGGCAATCATTATAACAAAGGCGCTTTCATTGCGGTTTGGTTTTTCAAGAAATTTTCATCATAAGCTTTCTTGTTGCAATACGAAAATATGCAGTTGACAACCAACCAGGTTGAGAGAAATGACCATCGTAATAAAATACCAGAAATGAGGACTCTCACGGAGAGATTTAAATGTTCGTTTTTCCTACGCACTGTTCGCTAGTAGGACGGTAAAGAAATATCCTGGAAATGGTTCAGTGAACTCTATTCCAAGTACTTGAATGTGAATTGCAGAAAATTTCGACTAAAGTCCATGTAGATGAACACATTGGAAGCCAGTGCCCACATAAAATACCTGAAAACACCTCCAATATGTGTGAGTACCCTTGCAAATCCGTAGAGTTGTTTACATTACCAGTGACTGTACGAAGTGGCAAACAGAGTGACATTCTGCTTATCCATCATGTATAAAAAGTACTTGGACACATTTTGGAAGCCGCGCGTGGTAGCCGCGCGGTCTGAGGCGTCACTGTCTCCCGTCGGAGTTTCGAGTCCTCCCTCGGGCTTCGGTTTGTTTTTCGTCCTTAGCGTAAGTTAGTTTAAGTTAGATTAAGTAGTACGTAAGCTTAGGGACCGATGACCTCATCAGTTTGGTCCCATAAGACCTCACCACAAATTTTCCACGTTTTGGAGATAGCTTCTCGACATCAAAATAAAGAAAAATGCCACAGGACGTATAGCATTGGAAATGGTTCGATTATGAGTTAATTTAGAAACAGTATCACACAACGACACATTACCAGGCTACAAACATGATTCAAATGTCGTTACCTCATAAAAATGTTCAAATCTTCTGCTATGGGAACAAAGATTTCATGCATTGCTTTCTTGACAGCCAAAGGCTTTTCATTTGGGGGATAGTTATGTAGAGTTCTATGTATTTCTTTTACAGTTTTTTGTGTTCAGAGGTCTAATCTCTCTACGTTTAGAACACGGCCTGTTTAACCTTTCAACCTCTGCTGTAATAATTTATTATCAATTTCCAGAGAGTCTCCAGAAAACAGTGCTTCAACTGTGAAAAACTCTTTTTTTTATATCTTTGAACAAGGACTACCATTCCCGTCCCATTTTGTGAAAGAAAATATTAAGACCACACTGTTCACTTGGTTAGTACAGTATACTAAATATGTCGTGGTCAAAATATTTGATTTCAGCTTTGAAATGTAAAGTAGTCAGTTGTAAGCTTTGGTTTCAGTTTAATATGTGAATGGAGCTAACTGTGATGCGTAATTTTTGTATACTGAGTAATGCTGATTACAACGCTCAATTGATGGCTCGAAAATAAAATGTAAATTAATTAAGTAAATCTTAACTATGTGTTACCGTCACTTATCACATGGGGCTTTGGAGGACTTAAGGTCAAATAAGGCAGAAGGGATACATAACATTCCATCAGAATTTCTAAAATCAATGGGGAAAGTGGCACCAAATCGACTATTCAGGATGGTGTGTAGAATGTATGAGTCTGGCGACATACCATCTGACTTTCGGAAAAGCGTCATCCACGCATTTCCGAAGACGGCAAGAGCTGACAAATGCGAAAATTATCGCACAATCAGCTTAACAGCTCATGCTTCCAGCTTACAAGAATAATATAGAGGAGAATTCAAAAGAAAATTGAGGATGCGCTCGATGACGATCAGTTTGGCTTTAGGAAAAGTAAAGGCACGAGAGAGGCAACTGTGACGTTACAGTTAATAATGGAAGCAAGACTAAAGGAAAGTCGAGACACGTTCATAGGATTTCTCGACATGGAAATAGCGTTCGACAATGTAAAATGGTGCAAATTGATCGTAATTCTGAAAAAAGAAGGGGTAAGCTATAGAGAGAGACGGGTCATATACAATAAGTACAAAAGACAACAGGAAATAATAAGAGTGGACGACCAAGAACGAAGTGCTCTTATTAAAAAGGGTGTAAGACTAGAATGTAGCCTTTCACTCCTACTGTTCAATCTGCACATCGAGGAAGCAATGATGGCAATTAAAAGAAGATTCAGGAGTCGAATCAAAATTACAAGGTGACAGAATATCACTGATACGATTCGCTGATGACATTGTTATTCTGGGTGAATGTGAAGGAGAATTACATGATCTGCTAAACAGAATTAACATTCTAATGAGTACACAGTATGGACTGAGAGTAAATCGAAGAAAGACGAAGGTAATGAAAAGTAGTAGAGATGAGAACAGCAAGAAACTTAACATCAGGATTGATGATCACAAAGTAGATGAAGTTAAGGAATTGTGCTACCTAGGCAGTAAAATAAACAATGCGAGAAGGACATCAAAAGCAGACTAGCTGTGGCATAAAAGGCATTCCTGGCCGAGAAAAATCTGCTAATATCAAATATCGGCCGCCATTTGAGGAAGAAATTTCTGAAAATGTACGTCTGGTGTAGAGTACTGTATGGTAGTGAAACACGGACTGTGGGAAAATCGGAGCAGAAGAGAATAGAAGCATTTGGGATGTGGTGCTACAGACGAATGTTGAAAATTAGGTGGACTGATAAGGTAAGGAATGAGGAGGTTCTGCGCAGTCGGAGAGGAAACAAATATGTTAAAAACACAGATAAGGAGAATTGACAGGATGATGGGACATCTGTTAAGGCATGAGGGAATGACTTCCGTGGTACTAGAGGGAGCCGTAGAGGCCAAAAACTATAGCGTGAGACAGACATTGGAATACGTCAAGCAAATGATTGAAGACGTAGGTTGCAAGTGCTACTCTGAGATGAGGAGGTCAGCACATGAGAGTAATTCGTGGCGGGCCGCATTAAACGAGTCAGAAGACTGATGACAAAAAAATTGGTTAAACGTTGTCATAGCTGTAATTGCAATGGGTTACTCAAAGTAAAGTGACTCACCTCAAGAAGAATTCTGTCTCCGACTGATGATGAAGCTAACTATTCTCAAACGTAACACATCCCTAATTCTGAATCGGGGTGGTCGACGCTATAAAAGTCACAAGAAGTAACTTCATCCTTAATGACATCGATATTGTCCTTCCACTCCTCTACGAGTTGTCTTCTTCTCAAAATTAATTGAAGTGAGGCTGCTATCACATTACTCTTACGTAAGAATCAGAAAGCATCTTAGCGCCAGTAAGTGAGAGGGAAAGGGGCCTTTTAGGTCAGTGGCTATTCGCCCGATGCCTCGACGCCGAGGAGGGTGTTACGTACACGTAGATTACATTTCCCTCGCCTTTTACCCCCGGTTCTTTCTTTTCGCTTTTGTTCCGCACCTCTTCCTCTCCGTCTCGGCTGCCGTAAAACGCAATTTAGCGCGCGAGCGATTCCCGCGCCGTCGCGCCGGAAAGCTGCCCTTTCGCCACTCTGCGATTGGCTCCGAAGCACAGCCGATGCCGTTCTCCCCATCCCGCGCAGCCCACACTGCCATCAACCCTCTCGCTGCCCTCCGTCGCAACGTCCGGGCCCGTTGCGGGCCCACAACGACCGCCTGATTGTCAACACTGGAGGAAGGCGATTTCGGTGGTGGGATGCTGCCAAGGTAAAGCTGTTAGACTTGTGACGGAGATATCTCACAAAGACGGCGAGGCGAGAAGCCGATGTGAACGGTCTGCTAGTCGCTATGGAGGCTATCGCACACAGGGAGAGGTTCCGTCTTGATTTCCCTTTAACGAGAGTGGAGTGACCGAGGGCAGCTGGTAGGAGTGATGCAGTTGTAATCACATGTATGGAACAACTACTTGTCATATTACGTGCATAACAAGTATATGCTATCTAAAACGCATAATAAAGTGTAACTGACAAGTAAATAATCTAACATAAATGTACATTTGTAGAGTATTAATTCAAATGAATTATTAAAGAAAGTTTATGTAATGCCCGTTTACATTGCACTTGCAGCTTCTTTCAAATGGAAGAACTGAACAAAGTGTGTTTCAAATATTGTGCGGCCAGCTCCCATTCACACGGCCTCACATTTTCCCCCATCAGCTGAGGCAGCTTTCAATTGTAAATTGCGGGGTAATCACGTAGACGTAGATATGGTTTGTGGCGCCATTCTCGTCAAGCATGCCTTACATCGTAATGATAACATGTACACCGAGGTGACCAAAGCTATGGGGTAGCGATGTAAAAATGTATAGATAGGGGTAGTATCGTGTACAGTAATCATAAAAGGGGAGTGCAATGGTGGAGCTGTCGGTCAGTGCACAGGTGATCCATGTGAAAAGGTTTTAGATCTGATCATCGCCGCGCGACGGGAATTAACAGACTCTGATCGCGGAATGGTAGATGGAGCTACACTCATTCGAGGTTCCAATTCGGAAATATTTAGGGAAATCAGTATTCTGAGATCAACAGTGTCAAGAGTGTGTCATGAATACCAAGTTTCAGGCAGAATCTCTCACCGTAGACAACACAGTGGGTGAAGGCAATTACAGTTCAGAACTCGCAGACGTAAAAACAAAACGTATCATTCTGTATTACTGTTCCTTACACGATATGTTCACAAACACCGATCACCAATAAATGAAAGTATTCATCAGAAGCTGCTGAGGAAGCAAGTATGATAATTCAATACTGTCTATTCATCAAACCAGACACAAAGCAAAGAAAAAGTTATATACAGCATATATAAAAATATTACTTAATCACTGAATCACAATAAAGGTAAGAATATGTCATAACACACGTAATTAAAGCACAATCCTCATCTAATTACCGTACGGAAAATCACTACATACTGCCCAATCACAATTTGTTACCAATATTTGACGGAATACTACTTAACAAACACAAAATAATCTTAATATTTAAAAAACAAACCTCAATGACAATATACGTTGGCGACCTGGTATAGTGACATGTTAAAACTCCCTATCTATAGAAAGTAACCTAACATATAAACACAAGTAGTAACTTTAAACACTACACATGGATCACATAAGATAGGGATTTTCCACATCTTATGATAAAGAGCCCTGCACTAGACTCGGTGGAAATCTTAAAATATTATACTTCACTTTACTCTGTGTTCTGCAGCAGTTGCTTGTGGTACCACATGACTTGAAATAGGTACCTGATGACAACCTCTCATACAAAAGTCATCAACTCTCAGACACATAATTCCAGTTCTCCTGGTAAAAACACATTGAAATTCAACACACACATTGCTTCACATCCATCTGGCAACAAAACTAGGTACAGATTACCTTCAGCAATAGACATGAGGTGTTTGAAAATTGTACTCTTTATCGACACAGGATTCACAAAACCAGTCACACACTTAACACAAGTAGGCATAGCCGACGTTAGCTCACTTCTCCTTGAAACTTTGCTCACTACCTCTATCACTTTTGGTTTAACTTGTACTTTGAGATCATCAGGTTCAACCACCTTCTTTGCTGAACAGCTGTAACTTTCATTAAATCACAGACATTTTGGCGTCTGAGCTCTGCTCAGCATTACCATCAATTGACCTATCAGCTGGCGTGCAGTAGTGATAAGTTGAAACTTTTGCAACAACCTTCAGTTTCTCAGTTGGCTCCTCAATTGTACTTTCAACGTCCTGATTTGGGACAGCATCCAAACTAACCATTAACTCAAACGGTTTCTTTCTTCATCGAACATTATCCTCGTGTTCTCTTATTTAGAGCTAGAGCTAATTTCTAACAGTTCCAAATGTCTAAGATTAGCCTCAATATGCTCAGTCCTTGCCCTCATTTGCTTTTCCAGTGATAACCTTCTGCTTTTCAAAATTATCCTGTCTTCTCCTAACTGCTTTCAGTATCTGGCTGAGATCTCTGGTGGTAAGTACAAACCCAGAGGAGCGAATTAACATCTGTACAGGCACTTCAAGATTCTCCATTATGCAATGATTTTTTTTTTTTGAGTCATTATTCTTCCGACTGGTCTGACACAGCCCACCACAGACACCTCCCCTGTGTTAATCACGTCATGAATTCCTCTCTTGTGCTAACTTCTTCATCTCAGATTAGCACTTGTGGCCTACGTTTTATTATTTATAGGGTGTATTCCAATCTCTGTCCTTCACAGCTCCCTCTAGTACGATTTAGGTTTATCCCTGAGACCTTAACACATGTCCTATCACTCTGTTCCATCCTCTTGTCAGTGTTTCCATACGTTCCTTTCCTCGCCGATTCTTCAGAAACTCTTTTTATTCCTTGTGTTATCAGTCTAGTTAATTTTCAACATTCATCTGTAGCACAGCTTCTCAAACTCTTCAATTCCCATTTGTTCCAGTTTTCCCACTGATCGTCATTCGCTACTGTACAAGGCTGTGTTCCAAACGAAGATCCTCAGAAATTTCTTCCTTAATTTAAGGCTATGTTCGACACCAGTTAACTTCTCTCAGCCAGGAACGCACTCTTTGCTTGTGCCTCCGAGGTAGCAAAATTCCTCAACTTCACGTAAGTCATGATCATCAATATGAAAGATAAGTTTCTCACTAGTTTCATTTCTGCCGTTTCTAATTATTTTCTTTTTCTGGTTTACTATCAACCCATATTCAGCACTTATTCGAGCGTCCACGAATAACGTGCCGTCGATGCTTCTATTCCAGTCGAGGTCTTCTGAAAACACACCATACAAATTAAAAACCATATAAAAGTGACATAGTTTTTGTTAGAAATAAAAGGCAGAATAACTTTACGTGGTATTAAGAAAATCCTGATAATTATTTACATTATAATCCTTAGAACGAGCACAGCAGAACTGCGTCAATACCTTACGAGAGTGAGACATTGAAAGAAAAAACTTACAAGAGAAAACAAAACATCCGAAGCACAAACATATCAGACTAACGAAACTAGTCCAGCGATTAGATAAGAGATTCTAGGAGTCGAGACATTTACGTAAAGGCGTCAATGTAAAGAAAGAGCGTGGATGCCTCTTTTACGGAGTTATTTCACAAACAGTTCTTACACACAAAATAGGATGAAATAGAAAGTAGTAACAAATGCCCTCTTGAAGGCTTATAGAACACCGAATACCTTCAAGTCTTTCACCAACATTAGGGTAAATGCAGTGGTACAATGGGATCTCATATCTTCATTCCAGGAAGTATTTCAGTACATAAATAAGCTTGTACACATATACCATACAAATTCAGAGCATAGTACATACAGTTGAATCAGGTAATGAGTTTCATTCAGTTATATGCATATGTTACAGTTATTTCAGTAAATTATAGTGCAGATTATTTCATAAAGTATGTGCGTCTTTACAAGTGATACCAGATCTACTGATCGGTGATAACTTCAAAAGGCTAAAATTTTTGATAGAAGGACAACTTTTTAGAAACCAAATACTTCACTTAATAGTATAACAGATTCTAATGATTTAACGTCGTAAATTAGTGTAGAATGAATTATGAAATGATCGTGATTCAGATCACTAGTACTTTCTAGAAATTTGCTCGATACAATGCCAAGTAGACTAGACATCTTTATAGATCGACGATCAGTGATGGTCTGAATAAAGGCTGAAGTTACACAAACACAGTGGAGACACAATGTCCTTCGTTCGTAGATCAGGAATTTCGTTTAATGAAAAGTGTATTTACATAATCAAAAAATAGACTATTAATCTTCCTTCGATGGTTGACGCAGAAAAGTTCAATGGTAATGAGTTTATACACAGCAAGGTAGACTCGAGGTCTTCTGGCGATCAGTCTTAAGTTGAGTAAACGAATGTATTCAATAACAAAATAGTCTCGTGGTCATGTGGCGGAGTGGTTTATAGAATCTTCTAAAAGATGTAAACTCAATGTGGATTCGTTGTTGATATTTTCATTCCAAGCATCAGTAACGAGCACTCGGTAAAAGAGGGGGAGAGGGTGAGAGAGCAGGCCACCCCTCGGCATGATGACCGTAGGAGGCCCCTCCACTGACATCATCAGTGCGATGGTTTGTTGAATGAACCACAGGTCACGAGAGAGCAAGTGCTCACCGGTAGGTTCCGGAGTGTTGCCAAAGATTTGCTCAGTACTCTACAGGGTTCATGAAACGAAGTCAGAGCCAAGTATCAGTGCTCAATAAAAACTCGTTCACGTTTTGCTGCCAATGCTATCTTCTGAGCTGATTTCCTGACGCACTTCTGGTTTCATGCAAAACTTTACTCTCAATCCGCTTCACTGGGGACTCGCTTTATACACAGTGACAGTAAGTTGGTACGATACGCCGTATCTGCTGGCTCAACATTTAATCCTAAACGAACAACACTGCTCAAGAGAGCAGAAATGTCTCTTACATAATATATTGAAATTATATATTAAAAGGACGCAAAACGCAACGCTGGAATGTCCGTATATGACATATATATAAATTCTTGGTTCCACAGGAGGAAGCGGTATAGTTTAGTAATGTGCAAGCTGTGACAATAATCAGGTTCATGTCCGTCGGCTACCAGGCAGGGACAGGAGATTCTTAAGTTCTCACACTACTAAATTCGTCACATGTGACGTGTATTTATTCCGTGGTAGTATTTATGAATAGTGCACTGCATGGAGGAATACAGGATTTCAGTTTCCAAGGAATGCACAATACCTTAGCACATGTACCCGATAGAGGCCAGTCAGAGGTGGAGTAAACACCACTACTTTACACTTTATTCTATTTCATATTTATTGACCTCACACAGAGATGAGAAACTTTTGTTTCGCCAAAGCATTTGTGAGTATCTTCACTTCACAGTATGTCTTTGCAATATTATTCGTCACATGCCTGTTGTTTAATAATCTGTGCACGAGAACTGTGCATAATATTTGCACAGTCCCAGGATCGAGACAACTACTTTTTAAAGATTCTTTTTTTTTAATAAGAACGTACTTCCTAATTAATACAAATGGTCAATTAAAAAGTAATTAGTGATTCTCAAACACGAAGTGTAAGTGCCAACGTGGCAGTGCGACAGAAGCACTTTAAACAAATGATGCACTTTAAACATTCACCCAATAACTCATGTTCCTTATCATGTTCAGCACATGTACCAAATATACATACTGACATGTTCTCAAAGCATAAACACAAATACACTTGAGGGAAACATATCACGTAATACATTAAAGTGAACACAGTTATCATAGAATTTTAAACTGGTTTACTAATTAGGTATTTAAGAATTAATTTCACTGAAGTACTTAGTTCATGAATCTGAAAACTGCCATATACGTTTTGGTTCAAGAGATCTGTGTCTCACAGAAAGTTATCGAGTAGCGAGGATTGCGAAGACTATGTTTCTTATGGTTATCCATGTTCTTATTAGACGATCTCTATGCACAAAAGTCATCCCCATAGAGGTAATTACAGTGACATTTCAATCACTAGTGACACATTTAGCGAGAGGATTCACATTCTCAGTGACTAACTTCTACATTAATATTTACGTTACATATTAACTTGAATTAACTTACGTTACTAAAATTAGTGCTTCACAAGTCACAAAACTGTCTGTAGAGGACCTAATCCTCAAAAAAAGTAATCATCATTATAATACAGAGTTGGTTATCACAAAAAACTATCACCATTTTTTGTGAATAGTTTACTGCTTGCACAAGCCTCTTTTGCGTTCAGTATTTTGAACGACAGTCTCCATTATTCATTCATTCATTTCTATCACATATTTTACATTGAATATTTTACATTGACACAGGGACATATATTAAGTACATGATAAAAATACAAGTGAAACAAGTACAGTTACAGCTATAAATAATGATAACAAAAACTCTGCTTCACAAATTTTGTTAGATCCCGCTGGTGATAAAGCCTTTGACTTTAGACGGAGGAAGCACCCTATGGGTGGGATTTTCGGTATTCGGTATTGGCCAGTATATAATAGCTGTAACTTCTTGTTCCTTTCCTATAGAAGGGATCACTTAGGATCAGACTTAAGTAGCACAATCTCATCTAGGTCAAATGACTGAGCGTGGCCTAGCTTTTTATCATATGCTCTCGTGCGTTTCAAGGTGCTACTCCAGGGGGGTGGGGGGGTAAAATGAATGTGCGCAACGGAAAATACTGAAAGCGAAAATCAAGGTTTCGCCCTGTCTGACTACCCCCTGAAGCTGATCTTAGGATCTCTCAGTTGTGATATTATTTCCTCCTTCTTCCGCTAATTTATGAATTACAACCTAAACAAAAATGAATGATTAAGGGAAATAGTAACTACTAAATGATAAATGTTGACATCTTCAACTTTTGTACTCCTGTCTTCCTCAGTTGCGAGTAATATTACGGTATATTCATAAATGTGTGTGTATGTGTATGTGTATTGTGGTGTGATATAATTTTTTTTGTGGACTGTGAGCACAGCACAAAAAAATTATATCACACCAAAACACACACACACACACACACACACGCGCGCGCGCGCGCGCGTACATACACCAACGCACTCACAAATGCATACACGAACAGATCACAGATACGTCAATAATTACACTGGAAAGTTTGGGCAATAACATTCGATCTTTGACAAAAAACATTTGACAGTCGGTAACAGAAACCAAAACATTGCGTTGAAACAAGCTTTCAGTTCATAGTGCTGTGGAATGTGTGGAAAAAACCGCAAATTGGCATTCATAAGAAGAAGAACAACACCAAATATGCAACAGAAGCGTAATACGTAAGAAATTGTCCACGCAACCTGAAGTACAGTTAAAAACATTACTACTTAATAGGAAATGCCAACCACCAGAACTGTTTATAACCTATAGGCACAGTGACAAAAATGTAAATTAAATAGCTAACATATGTACATATTCCAGGCAAATGGTGATGCCTTGTAGAAAATAAAGGCGATACGCGTATGGCAGTAAAATTGTTTTTTATTCAGTTGCTGTTAGACGGTCCGTAAATAAAAATTATCGATAAATGTTGTTTGTGCTTATACATTTATTGTAGAATAAAAACCCCTTTATATTACAAATGTTAACTAATATTACTGATATTACTGATCAACTGCCCAAAACTGCCCATTTTTATGGCAGCGCGATCTAATATAAATAATGCGGGATGACTGACATCATCTACGTACGATACACTAGAAGACACTACTTTCAAAGATGTTCTGTAGTGGTGTGCAAGCTCAGTGGAATTAAAACTTACGTTATCACAGCTTTTTAGCCTTATAGCCCTATTAAGTCGAAACATTTAGCAACGTCACCGTATGCACTGCGTCCGGTGGGTCGGAGTGATGGTTCTCGTACATGTCGGCGACGGTAGAAAAACTCAAGCCACAAAATAAACTCTTTCAAACACTAGGGCAGACGGCGGTCCTCTGACTAGCATAATCTAATACGGTCTTGTCCTCTCTGTGTTCTACCCACAAGGAACGAGAACTCCCAGCAGCAAGGACGGAATTCAGATAACGTCTCTACGTGAGTATAGACAAAAGAAGTGCCTCCAATCACTGAATGCTGCATATGAAACGACGACTCCCTACCCGGAGACGAAGTGCAGAATTATGTAAATTTGCAACAGTACAGTACCTAACTGATCTAACTATAAAATCTCCCGAGAGCAAAGACAGCAAGTCCGTCTACACCAGGCTGTTCCAGCTCGTGGGCTCCGTTGTGAGCCGCGGAGCGCTCCCTGCTCCAGGGAGCCGTGTCGCTCGCTGTGACCATTCAAGCGGGCCGGCACGCCGGCACGTGGCACGGCTGGCTGAGGCAGGCGGCAAGGCGAGCGTTTTGATGTGCCAGCCGCGTCTTACAAGATCGACAACCTCACACTCTTAGCTGCTAAGACGTGGTGACGTGCTACACCAGGAAATACGATCTTCAGGAAATAAATAAGAAACAAATGTTTTACAAGATATTGCATACTAAATTTATTGGGCCTCTGTAGTTTGAAATTTTCTCTTCATTGCAAGATCGGAATATCAGGCGTCAAAGTGTTCGCAGCGTTAATGCGGAGGATGTCCTTCATTGTTGCATCCTGAAGAAGCGATCGTTCCTTACTTTATAACTGTTTTCATTGCTCAGAAAAGCTGCTCACATCAAAACGTAGATCCAAACATGCACATGATCTGAGCGGCATTGTTGTGAAGTTTGGGAAATGTTTTTTTCTGTAATGAACACTACCATCCTGACAAATACAACGTGTTGTAGTACCTCTCTTTCAACAAAGTTGAATTTTGCAAATCAATAATCTCCAATTGAAGTGACGATTACAAGTCATCGGTGGAAACTGAAAAAGGAGTGCTGGACACCTTAAGTTCCATTTCCAAACTAGTGAGGTCTCGGAATCGTGTTTCAAACGACGTGATGAGCTGCTTTAAGTTTGCTTGGTAATCGCCGAAAGTAGTACCTTCAGGTAGTTTTAAAGAAGCAAGATGATTGAAGAACGTTGGATGTCCATTACTCATCTGCCTCTCAAATAAACGTAACATTTCCATGAACACTTTGATCTGGTCGTGCATGTCAACGATTAGCTGCCCTTTGCCCTGCAATGACAGATTTAAATTATTGAGATGCATAGTTATGTCAGCTAGGAACGCCAGGTCTCATATCCATTTTATATCTTTCAGACAACGCATTTCTTCCCCTTTCATTTCGAGAAAAGGGGTATTTCCTCACTAATGGCAAAGAAAACATCAAGAACTTTTCCCCGACTCAGCCAACGAACTGTACTGTGGTAAGATATATCCCCATACTCCGCTTCCACATCTTTCAGGAATCCTTTGACGCCGCACAAAATTCACACACTTCACGACATCTTTCATTACGCCACCTAGCTCTACTGTTGCAGCACACAGTGCCTCTTGGTGAATATAACAATGAAGAGTCAAAATGTCTTTCCCGAATTCGTCCCTGAGTTTATTTTTCAAACGAGAAGCAAAACCTTGGTGACACCCGATCATTTGTGGTGCACCGTCTGTCGCTACACAATGGAGCTTATCCCACGGCAAATTCATATTGCCACTAATTCACAAACAGCTTCAAAAATGTCACGTCCTGTTGCGGTGTAATCGAGTTGTACCACATCCAAGAGTTCTTCAGTTACTTGCAGCTCCATGTCGACACCACGCACAAAGACTGCAAGCTGAGCACAGTCCGATATGTCGGTGCTTTCGTCAAGCGCTAACGAAAATGCGACAACGGTCTCCGTCTTTTTCCTGAGCTGTGTCTCTAAATCCGCCACCATGTCCAGGATTCGACGAGACATTGTTTGCTTCGACAGGCAAACCCCTTCAATTGCCTGCACCTCCCTTGGAAACAAACATTCTGCAACTGCTACCCTGCACGATTTTACGAGTGGTCCCACCGAAAACGGTTTGCCACTCGTCGCAGTGATGTGAGCGACCCTGTAGCTTGCTCGAATTGCAGATTCAGTAGTGTTTTCTCCGCTCTCATTCACCTGAAAATTATAAACGCATTACAGAACACGAACTACGTTGCATGTTTTGATCCCCTCCGTATTACGAATCCGTTTTTAAACATACGTCTACTGGTATGTCGTTCTTAAGCCTGGCTACCAGTTCTCTGCGTGCAACGCCTTCTACCTGACTGTATTTAATTCTGTATATTGTACCTCTTCGCAGAATTAAATACATACAAAACACAGCGGTCGACCATCCCTCTCAATGAATAGAAAGGTATCCTCCAATAGAGGTACAGAGCTCCCGCGGCTGGTCATAGCTGTCATTGAGCACGGATTATTACGTCTGCATGCGGCCAGGGGGCAGTGAGTTCGCTTTCCCCCTCCACGCGGGCTCCGAGCTGCCGCAGTGAGCGCTCCGGAGCGCTCCGGCTCCCTGGAGCTCGGTTGGAACAGCCTGGTCTACACCAACAAAAGCTGATACTGAGCGACCGTCAAACACGGGCACTCAAAATGGAAGAATACTTCCTCTCCACCGCTGGCTTCCCAGCAAAGCTCGGTTCCCCTCCCTCGTAACTGCAGAAAGAGAATCATATTCTCGAAACCGTGGAGTATTCTCCCTCTCTACAGATTGTTCCGAACGCCGACCAACCATATTTTAGTCTTTTGTCGTCCAGCACAGAAGGTCTGCCAGTAAATACCTATCCCCGCTAATTAGGAATTCATACAATGGTACGCTTCTCAGAGTAAAAATTCTCGGAAAGAACTGAGCCTGCGTGTTTTCCGAGGTAAAGCTTCCTCGTTCCTGTATGCTGCGTCCAAGATTTTCTGAGATTTCGAAGTATTATCCGGCTATCCCTCCGCTCCGCTACAATACCGTCCGGCCGCCGCCGTATTGTGCTTCAGCTCTCAGGTACCCCGATCGTCCGTCTTGGCCACTTCCTGTGTCACGCAGGACCACCACACCCGTGCGGGCTTTTCCACCCCGGGCTTGAGTTACGCCTGCCGTTTCATTTCCACTGGCGTTCCAACCTCTACTAGTATAGGCAATCATTCGTTACGTCATTTTGATAATAAAGACACTCCATCACCTTTCATGCAGTAAGCGTTAACAACTATTTACAAGGTGCACGGGACAATGTCAGTCTTCTTTAAATATTCATATATACGATGTACAACCTATCAAACGCTATCTAATTCCAGTTGTAAATCACCGAAAAGTATGCAGATGAGTGCTTGTAAGGTGTGAAATTATAGCCACCTTACAGTGTGTCACAGCGCTGGCACATAAGGACACAAGCGCTTGGCGTGTTTCCTCTTCCCATGAGATCTCACATCTCAGAGCGAGTGGAAGTGAAGCCACCCACTCATTTTTCTCTGCTTTATTTAACATAACTTCATGTGGTGTTTGCCTTCAAACAGGGTGACGAAATCAACTCATTTTGTCTGTTTACATGGTGCATAGGTCCGAAAAAACGATTGAATTATTTGAAAACTCGTTTTATAAAATAGAAACATGAAATCAGAATTTGTTTGATGTTATGCTCACGCGGAAATGAGCGTGAAACTCGTCCAGTAAAGTCTGATGCACTATCGGATAATACTGCATCCGGTTTTCCGAAGCAAAAGAAGTTGTCATCGCTCAGCCTCTTGACTACTGGCCCAGCATGAATAGACTTTATTATGTGAAGACAGATACGTTTTGAAAACAAATCGTGTATTTCAACCAGATATTTTACGTTGTGGGTTGGCAGGAGAGCCAACCCGGTATACTAGAGGAAGCTGAAAGGCACGCGTCTTAGCTCACGCAGTCTGGCATGAGGTCTGGAAAAGGACAAGGAAATTAGACTTTGGCAAAATACGTACGTAGCTGCTGGAATACTTTAATCCATAAATGGTGAACATCGCTCTTGATGGTACATTTTTCATTATCTCAATAGTAACTGGTAATGGCGCCTAGCTAGGTCGTAGCAAATGATGTAGCTGAAGGCTATGCTAACTATCGTCTCGGCAAATGAGAGCGTATTTTGTCATTGAACCATCGCTAGCAAAGTCGGTTGTACCACTGGGGCGAGTGCTAGGAAGACTCTCTAGACCTGCCGTGTGGCGGCACTCGGTCTGCAATGACTGATAGTGGCGACACGCGGGTCCGGCGTATACTAACGGACCGCGGCCGATTTAAAGGCTACCACCTAGCAAGTGAGATGTCTGGCGGTGACACCACATTCCTCCCCCGCAAATCCGCCCACCGTGGGGAGGACCCCATGTTGACGTATGCGACGAGGTGTGGAGCCTAACAACAGGCGAGGCTGTGCCACCCGCACCCTGCCATTCGGACCGAGGGGAGCTAGGAAACGCCTGAAAAGCTGCTCCAGGATGCACGCCATAATGCAGTGTATGCGCCCGTAGACAGACAGGAGGGGCCGAAGGATCGACCTCCATCGGGCCGGAGCACCCGACGGGCGAAGACGACATATGGTCCGGAGCGGGCAAGAGTTCCATATCGGAGGACAACTGGTCACAGAAGCGATCGGCGGCGCGTGACCCAGGGAGGCGCCCGGCGGTTGCAGCGACGCGTCCACTGCGGGCGTCACCGGCGGGAGAACAGGCTGCGGCGGCGGCGGCGGCGCGTCGCCTTGGGGCAAAATGGAAGGCAGCGTTGGGAACACCTGGGGCTGAGGCGAGCCAGTAGATGGGTCCCCAGGGCGCTGACCGGACGGCACCGTCGCTGAAAGCAGACGGGGAGCGGCAGATCCCGTGCGACGACAGACGCGCAGCTGATTGAGATACCGACGCACCTCACCAGAGGCCCCCAAAACCAGATACATAGCGTGGACGAGGCAGCGAAGAATGCGCCCTTCGAGCCAACGCCGTGAACCTCGACAGTTGCGGCAGTAGACAACGTCGCCTGGGGCAAAAGCAAGTGTCCGCCGCTGCACAGGAACCTGATGCGGCGGATGTAGCAAAGACATCAAGGTGCGATGAGGGCGACCATGGAGCAACTCAGCCGGTGAGCGACCATCTCGGGGCTGAGAGCGATACGAGGACAAAAAGAGCAATAACGCGTCCTCCCGCGAATGCGACTCTTTCAACTTCAACATCTGTGACTTGAAAGTCCTGACCAACCATTCAGCGGCGCCGTTTGACTGTGGCGAAAACGGCGCGGACGTCAGATGTTGAATACCATTGGCCTTGCAGAATGACTGAAATTCTGCGGACATTTTTGTGGGCCATTGTCGGAAACAATAGTCTGTGGAAGACCTTCAATGCAAAAGATAGCGGATAACGCTTGGATGGTGGCAGATGACGTCGTGGAAGACATCTGGACAACAAAAGGAAAATTACTGAATGAATCTACCACAACCAACCATCGAACATTCCAGAATGGACCAGCAAAATCGATGTGTAAACGTTGCCAAGGAGAAGTGGCTTTTGGCCATGCAAATATCTTACGCGGTGGTGCTGATTGTTGTTCGGCACACACCATGCAAGAAGAGCACATATTCGTAATCGCAGCATCGACTCCGATCCAAGTTCAGTGCTGACGAGCAAGTTGTTTCGTTCTCACTATTCCCCAATGTCCTTGGTGGAGAATCTGTAAGACAGAGGACTGTAACAAACGTGGGACCACGAGCCTGGACTGATCATTATCAGAACGCAACAGCCAAACACCACGTCGTACAAAAAGTCTCTCCTTGTGAGCAAAAAATCGGCGAACCAACGGATCCCCGATCCATGACTTTGACAAGGGCCATTGCGTAGCAACAAAACGCAGAACGGTAGCAAGGACAGGGTCGGCATCTGAGGCTGTAGCTACACGACGAAAATCAATCGGAAACGATTCGACCACGTCATCGGTTTCCAAATCACTGGACATGCAAGCAAGTTCGGAGGAATCGAATGCTCTATCCTCAGCACCAGGCAAACGGGACAACGCATCGGCGTTTTCGTGCTTAGCAGTGGACCGATACAAGATATCGTAGCGGTACTGCGAGAGGAAAATAGACCAGCGAATGAATTTCTGCGCTGTACGTGGAGGTACAGGCTTGGTCGGATGAAAAAGCGATGTCAAAGGTTTGTGGTCTGTGATGATGGTAAAGTGACGACCATACAAGAAATCATGAAACTTTGTAACACCAAATACGAGAGCCAATGCTTCTTTCTCGATCTGTGAATAATTTCTTTGCGCAGACGAGAGCAATTTGGATGCAAAGGCAATAGTGCGATTGTGCGAACCATCTTTGTGCGCAAGCACAGCACCGATCCCGAAATCCGTTGCATCCACCATCAACAAAAGGGGCTTCCAGGGATCGAATGGCGTAAGGCAAGTATTGGAAAGCAACGCCGATTTCAACTGGCGAAAGGCGCGTTCGCATTCCGTCGTCCAGACGAACGGAACACCTTTAGGAATAAGCGATGAAGCGGAGCTGAAATGGAAGAGGCGTGTGGGTATATGTATTATAGTAATTTATTTTTCCCAGCACACACTGTAGCTGCTTCAAATTCTGCGGCGAAGGCAAGTCTTGTATGGCACGGAGGTGCTCTGGACTGGGATGTATGACTTGGGCACTGAGTACATGTTCCAGATAGGGTAAGTCACGAGCAAAAACACACATTTGTCCTTCCGCAAGCGAAGACCATTTTGACGCAAGACCTGAAATAATGTTCTGAGATTGGCTAAATGTTCTTCTTCCGTCTTTCCGGAGATCACAATGTCGTCCAGATAGTTTGCTGCAGTAGGGGCCGAGGCTCAAACAGTTGGTAGACATTGCTGAAACAATGCAGGGGCGGATGCACACCCGAATGGCAGTCGTTTGAATCGATACAAACCAAGATGCGTGTTAACCACTAAAACGCGCTGGGATTCTTCATCCACCAGTATCTGCAAGTACGCATCTGCTAGGTCCAACTTCGAAAAACATTTACCCGGGCACAGTTTGTCAAAAAGATCCTCCGGGCGAGGTAAAGGAAAAGTTGCAGTCACTAGTTGTGGATTCACTGTTGCCTTGAAGTCCACGCAAAGTCTCAATTTTCTGGAAGGTTTTAGCAAAATTACTGAGGGTGATGCCTAGAGAGAAGCCTGCACACGTTCAATGACACCTTGTGATTCCAAATCGTGTAATGCTTTTGCGACCTCATCACGCAATGCGTGGGGAACATTGCGCGCTCTGAAATATTTCGGTTGCGTGTTTACCTTCAGTTCCAAATGTTCTTTATAGTTCTTAGCGCAACCGAGGCCCGGTGCAAAAATGTGTGCAAATTCGTCACATAGACGAGAAACACTGTCTGAAGGCACAGCCTGGTTCACTCATAGGACCTGATTTACTAGAGACAAGTTAAACAACTGAAATAAATCGAAACCAAACAAGTTCGCTGCAGCAGAAGAACGAAGGACGTAAATTGACACAAGTTTTATTTGTCCCTTGTATGTTGCAAGAAGGCTGCACTGTCCTAACACAGAGAGCTCGTGACCTAAATAGGTACCTAACTTAACATTTGGGGCATGCAACGGAGGTGTGCCCAGCAGTTTGTAAGTGTCTTGATTGATCAGTGAAACTGCAGCCCCGGTATCGAGCTGGAATGGTATCACTTTGCTGTTAATGTCCAAGTCCACAAAAAGTTTCTTGTCCTGCTGACGACAGGAGCGACAGTCTCGTGCCACGTGAACTGACACTGGTACGAAATCACTTGCGACTTGATGGGAGTTCTTGCGATGTCGATGCACACTATTTGTGGGACGAACACAGTCACAGTTAGAGAGAGTGGCACTGGGCGGAGTGGCATGAACTATATGAATTTCCATGGGCAAAGTGTCGTTAGGCTGAGTATCCTTGGTTCGATTCCGATTCCGGCGCGAAGCAAAAGGCCTGGAATGTTTTTGAGCCTTCGATCGGAGCTTTTTCTGGCAAACACTTTGAACATGTCCTTTTTTATTACAGGAAAAGCAAATAGCTTGGGGTGACGGGCAATTCTCACGCGAATGTCTTGTAGCACACCGCGGGCATGATTTTAGCTCTGCATTTGTTTGCCGGCGCGGTACACGTGGCTGAGAGCCCAGCGTCAGCGGCGCGGTCAGGCGCGAGGACTGTTTACTGTTCCGTGCAGCTCGCCCGGCGGGATCGTTAACCTGACACACAGGTGGCGAAGTTTCAAATGATTCCTGAGCAAAGTCAAGTGTGTCCTGCCGATCCAATATGTCCATCACTTGTTGAAGTGAGGGATTGACTAGTTTCAAAATCTGTTCCCTTATACGAACATCAGAATTTGCAATTGCATCATGTACCATAGTATCTGAATAAGGGAGTCCACATTCACACTCAAAAGCACAATCCCTAGTAAGGCCTTGCTAGGTTGCAACCCACTCCCTATTAGTCTGACCTACCGTACATTTTGTACGAAAGAAGGTATACCGTTTGGCAACTACATTCACTTTGAAATATGCATCTAATGCAGACAAAATTTCGTCGTAGGACAGAGTTGCGACGTCGCGTTGGGAAAATAATTTGACTATAACACGGTATGGTTGTACCCAGACGGAGGAAAGGAGAAAAGGCTGCCGCTCATTACCTTAAATTCTGTAGGCGGCGAGATGGAATCCAAATTGGCGTTTGGTGGCTGCGATGCGGTGGATCGGCGGCTGCCACATCGTTTTGCATTGCACGTTGTCCCTGAACGAGCTGTCCAAGTGCGTCCAGTAAGGCCTACGTCTGCTGGTTCTGTAAGCGATAAAATTTGGACAGTAAATGTGGAGATTGTGGCGAAGCCATTACACAAGTAAATCAGGGCAATATCGATACGAACGCGGATTGGACTCGTCGCCAAATGTTGTGGGTTGGCAGGAGAGCCAACCCGGTATACTAGAGGAAGCCGAAAGGCACGCGTTTTAGCTCACGCAGGCTGGCGTGAGGTCTGGAACAGGACAAGGAAATTAGACTTTGGCAAAAAACGTACGTAGCTGCTGGAATACTTAACTTTAATCCATAAATGGTGAGCATCGCTCTTGATGGTACATTTTTCATTATCTCAATAGTAACTGGTAATGGCGCCTTACTAGGTCGTAGCAAATGACGTAGCTGAAGGCTATGCTAACTATCGTCTCGGCAAATGAGAGCGTATTTTGTCAGTGAACCATCGCCAGCAAAGTCGGTTGTACCACTGGGGCGAGTGCTAGGAAGTCTCTCTAGACCTGCAGTGTGGCGGCGCTCGGTCTGCAATGACTGATAGTGGCGACACGCTGGTCCGACGTATACTAACGGACCGCGGCCGATTTAAAGGCTACCACCTAGCAAGAGTGGTGTCTGGCGGTGACACCACATTTTACACCTCTCCTCCCTTGAGAGCAGTGTCCATAAATGTTAACGAAGGCGATTTCCCCAGGTTTAGTTGTCAGAATCGGATGTAACAGAATTTTACTGGGCAAGTTCATGGTTTAAGTTTTCTGACAGGAGACGCAAGCTCGCAACAAACAATCCACGACTTTGTGCAGACTCTGCAAGTAACTGTATGAGACACTTTTCCGTTTATGCTTCTCAGTACTACACTGTACACAGGTCATGTGCATATACTAGATGAGGTGATCCGTGTATATGCACAAGGTACACACACATACCACAGCTCGTTGTCCATATTGCTCCTATGGAACAATACATCATATGCGAAGTATAATACTGACTCAATCTGTTGATGACGCGAACTTCGGTTCGCCCATCAACATCGACCGTCTGAAATAAACAAGATACAAGTCATGAGAACGATGCATGTGAGGCGATACAAAGACCTCTTTCCAAATCAGGCTGGTGCAAGGTCTCAGCGTGGAGAAGCTTGTCAAAAGCTTCCGGGCACAGTGGAGATCAGGACCGTGGAGCCGAATTTACTTTAACAAAGCCAGTAGTTCTTGTTCGTTTAAGACTTGATTCGAAATGAATCGCCCAGAGGGTCACCTGATGCCCAGGAACGCTGTCAGATGTTTTGGTGACGTTGGTGGTGGACATCTGGCTATAGGTTGTCTCTTGTCCAGATCAGGTTTTATACCTGCCAAAAATAAGATAGATCTCAAAAACTTGTTGTGTTGTTTACCTAATTTCGATTTCTGGAAGTCGCAAAACTTAGTTTATGTGCTCTTTCCAGGAAGCTGTGGCTATTCTGAAATCAAACCAACCCAGGCTAAGATCGGTGTTAAGGGCCATAGTAAAAATGCCAAAGCTGACATTCAAACCGAACGGTAGCACCTTAAACTAGTAGGACCAAACAGCTGAGACGAAAGCAGTATATTTCTTACAATCTTCTCAAACGGGACACGCCAGTACTATGATTGGAGATCAGGTGACGTTAGGAAGTTCATTCCTGAAAATACTAGCAATAACTCTTCAAGAGCTTGCGGGCGGATTGGTATGGGTATGATGATTTTGTTTATGTTATGTGCACCGAGAACTAAGTGCATGCTATGTCCTGGCTTCACTATGGCTAATAACGGACTGCAGTAGGGAGTGAATGAGGTCTTAATAATGTCCTACGTGAGCAGCCAGCTTAATTCTTGTTTCATAGTGTAGGTTTGATTATAATAACTGTCATGGGGAGCAACTCTCACAGTACCCGGCTTTGTAGAGAAAGAATATACATACGTCATCAGTGGGTGCGTAAGTTGATTCTTTCGGTGTACATCAAGGCATTCATATTCCCGAATCTTGGTACAAATTTTGTTTACATCGGGTAGGTCATCATTCCCATTGACCTACTTCTGCTTCAGTGTTCGTAAAATGACTGTCTGCCCCCAGTACATTTAAAGCAACCAGTTTGATTGACAGATCCTGGCATAACCTTCCGTGATGATCCTTAGTACGAATTCATTTTAATTTCACCTCCTTCTCTTTAATAACTATGGTGTATGTTTCATGTTGGAGGTTGACACACGCATTCCTCCATCTTAGGAACTCTATCCGCACCAAAGCAAAATATGGTTAGACCGTTATCCACTAAGAACTTGCACACAAGGGTTCTGCTCTCAAATTCTGTGAAAACCAGTACCTCCTTCCATATCCTTTGCGTGCGTGCTTCAGTAACTCCCGACACAACACAGTCCTGTTCGGACAACGTCATAACCTTGGTTCTTTCCAAAACTGCTTTTAAGAAATGATTGGCCATCACATTAATACTAGCTCTTTAGTCAGTCACTATGCAGACCGGAATACCTCCGACTACACCATCACCGCCGCTTGTACCTGATCTCCACAGACTTCCCTAAATGATATCGGATCATTACGAAGTTCATCACGGATATCTAGGTCATCATAATAACCAAGCATGTTCGTCGAATTACAAGAACAGTTACACCATTAATTACCGCAGTCACAGTCAGGGAGCATGAAGAGACCAAATTTAGTTTGACGCATTGTTCATTTACGGTGGCCTCTCATCCACGCAATCCAAAATCTGTATTGTCTCATTTCATGGTGTTTGTGACAGTCCTGTTGGTGGAAACAGGTTGATTACAGCCATGATTTCCGTTCGGTAGATTATTATTCTGTGGGAAATTTTGTCTCCAATGGCTCGAGTCTTCGGAGGATACGGTGGCCGATGTGTAGTGATCAATTTTCGTCCAAAGCGCTGGGCGAGTTCATTCGTTTGTTCGGAAGAATAGGCTGACAGTGTCTGCTGCCTTTCGGTCAGTCGACTATGACAGAATCGAGCCACACTCTCTGCAATCTTTCTCAAACTATTTTACGAATCTAATTGGTAAAAAATATAATTTTTGGGTTCCGTATAGCTTTACAAGTCAGGTTCACGATGATATGGCCATCATTGCGTTAATGGTCATAGGTATTATGATATTTACAAAGAAGTAAGATGTGGCGAGAAGTTCCAAAAAGTTTGCAACGAAGAATAGGGGACGCTATGATTTTGCACTTGGTGCATATTACATATTATGTTACTGCACATAAAATTTAGATATATCGAATTTTTCGGTAGGCATGGGTGGAGGTCTCTATCTGCCACGATTCTTGACAAAGCTGATGTTACGTAGCACACTCATTTTCAATCGCACCGCGCCACCGATAAAACATGAGCGAAATATCCATGACATTCCTCACATTTTATAAACAACATTCCTCATATTTCACAAACGATATGGGATATCGAATAGAGACTTTGGCAAACGATATCGTTCAAAGAGGAGGGCATTTTGACATAGTTTATTGGCTCTGAGCACTATGGGACTTAGGTTTAATTAGTTCTAAGTTCTAAGCGACTGATGACCTCAGAAGTTAAGTCGCTTAGTGCTCAGAGCCAACCAACAAGCCAAGTGAAAACATATCGCTGTATTTTCAGCGGAATTTTCTTGAGACACTAACGGAAGCAGAGGGGATACATAGATATTGTTGAATGGTCACCATGCAAGTTTGGGCGTGGAGGGGCTACACTTAATATCTACAAGAAAATGAGTTTCAGCTTAGAACGGCACTTGCCCTCCAGCACTCTGCATTCCCCTAGGGCGCCGGTCGGTAACCCCTAATTACTACCACTCTACCCACTCCTGCTCTGCAGACTGCGCATCTACTGGCCACAGTATTTTGCGCGGACATTGCCATGGTTCTGCCCCGATAACCACTGCCTTCCACGTGACCTATTAGTACCATTATGGTAACCAGGGTGGAAACTATTATGGCGGTTTCTACGCCGGAATCAGGTGCCGTTATGCACCGGCTGATTTCTGTTTACGTTTTGCAGCGCATCTTGCATGGGAATGGTCGCAGCGTCGCGAGCAGCGGCGTTCTGGCCACTGTTGTTTCGACTGCAGAAATGCACATTTGGCACGCCACCGATTCCGTTCACGTCATGGATTAAATCTAACGCATCAACTACAGACATAAAACCCTTAATGTTATCTTCGGACATGTGAATTAATTTTTCACGTATGTCGACCGGGAATTTGCGTTTTAGGATCCGGATCATGTTCTTGGGTGAGATGGCATTATCCCTACATCGCTTCACTTTAATGTAATGCTCCAAACACTTTTGACGGCTCCATAACTGAGGATAGTACATCTCAGGATTGAAATCTTCACGTCGTAGGCGGGCTTGTATGTGAGGTGACCAGAACCTGGCGAAGACAGCTTGCTCGAACTGATGATATGTAGAAAATAGTCTGGCGGTTTCTGTGGCCTACAGTGCCGATTCGCCTTGCATATAAGCTGCCGCGACCGCATTTTCTTGCAATCTGTCCATGATGTAGGCAACACTCTTCTATGATTTCTGATAACAAAACGGGGTGTGGTAATTTCTTCTTAGGAACATAAATCTGAAATTGGCGGTGTTTCAGAAATCCTTTTCCCATCAACAACGCGGCAGAAGTCGCTGGCACGCCACTGATTCCAGTGTGGAGTTTCCAGTGTGGAGTTTACAGATTGTATGGTAAAATATGTAGCCGTTATGTTACATTATTTGCTCTCGGCCCCGCCTTGTTATCATGCAATGACGGCTGTGAACTGCTATGGGTGGTCTCTCAGACCTGCACAGTTTTTTGTCATCCCTGTGTACCTCCATATCGAATGGAAAGCTACACATGCCATATATCTGGCTTTGTTGTTGCAATGTCTCTGGTGAGTAAGGCTAGAGCTTCTCTGCCAGAAGGACGCTGGCGTTCAAGAATGCCTCAGTGAATTCTCAGATGAAAACTTTGATGACGTTGATAATGGCCCTGACTTCGAGTATTGTAAGTAGGCTGTTTAGGTTCTTATATTGGTAACGCCACCGCCACGTAGTGCTCCAGTAGGCTGTTTAGGTTCTTATATTGGTAATGCCACCACCACGTAGCGCTCTGTATGAAAATCACTGGATGTGCTGTGTGCAGTCTGTGGCTGGGTGGCATTGTTGGAATTTGCTATTTTAGTGTTGGGCAGTTGGCTGTTAACAGCACGTAGCGTTGCGCAGTTGGAGGTGAGCCACCAGCAGTGGTGGATGTGGGGAGTGAGATGGCGGAGTTTTGAGAGCAGATGATCTGGACAGAGACAGTAAATCTGTAGGACTGGATGTCATGAACTGATATATATATATATATATATATATATATATATATATATATATATATATATATATATATATATATATAATGACTTTTGAACACTATTAAAGTAAATACATTGTTTGTTCTCTATCAAAATCTTTCATTTGCTAACTATGCCTATGAGTAGTTAGTGCCTTCAGTAGTTTGAATCTTTTATTTAGCTGGCAGTAGTGGCGCTCGCTGTATTGCAGTAGTTCGAGTAACGAAGATTTTTGTGAGGTAAGTGATTTATGAAAGGTACAAGTTAATGTTAGTCAGGGCCATTCTTTTGTAGGGATTATTGAAAGTCACATTGCGTTGTACTAAAATTATTGTGTGTCAGTTTAAGCACAGTCATGTATAATTGTTCAAAGGGGACATTTCACATGGCGATCCTGCCAGGATACCTCACTGGAATCTTCTGATTTTTTCTTGTAGTTTGTGTAATTAGTGTAGCTATTGTTTATTGATAGCACATAACTATAATTCCTTTGTAGTTGTAGTTTTTCATTGTTGTACATTAAAACAGTTGTGGCATTCATGTAGACTTGCACCAAGTATTTCGCAGCTGCGCTTGCAAATAAGTAGATATTATTTTCAGTGCTATGTTAATGTGTTTTCTTATTTTGCTCTTCAAATTGTGCTTTTCTGTGTTATCGTGTGAAATACGTGATAATTATGGCGTGTGAAAAACGTAACACTAGGCTGCAAAGTAAACTGTGAAATAATAGTGACGACGACCGTAGCTTTATCAGCACCACTGTGTAATGAATTAAGAGACATTCAAAGTAGTAATTTGGTAATTGTGCATAGGGAAATGGAGCGGGCGGCAAATAATGGCGTAGACAGTGAAACAAATAGTGAACAGTGAAGCATTATCGATCGATCGGTCGCCAACAGCTCGCTTTAGGAATCCGAAATGACAGGACACAATCTGGCAAATACTGTAGATTCAGGTTTTGCGTCCTCACCATTTTCTCAAATAAGTCAAGACACATTTTCTGCTTTTCAAAATGCTAATATTGCCAGTACAAATGCACTGCCGAATAGCACTTAGGAACATATTTCAGTCACCAGTTCATTGTTATTACAGTTAATGCAACAAATGGGACAAAGGCTAAAAAAGTTAGACACAACGCTTGAACAAAATCAGAAACATATGGGACAAAATCTTCAAAAGTTAGACACAATGGAACAACACCAGAGACAAACACAGCAACAGTTTGACGCAATGGAACAAAATCTTCACACCGCACTTGAACAAACACGTGAAGATTTAACTACTGAGTTACATAAAATCGATCCGAAATGTCAAAAAGTCTGTAACGATGTAAAAACACAAATTTGTGAGAATTCCCAACCCATTTTCTCGCGGCATGAAAATGCATTACAGAATCACGAAGCAGGCATAAAAGAACTGCAAACTATTGTTCATGAAAGTCATGAGACCTTGCAAGCTAAAATTGACTAAGTTGCATCTACCGATTCGGTTACACAACTTGCAAAAACTAACGAAAACTTAAAGGACACAGTAGATACGATTTCAACACAAATGGACACTCTGAAACTTGGTTCAGAAAAACACACTGAGGAAATAAGTGCACTATCGGAGAATGTAGCCGAACTTTCTGATCAGTTCACTAATTTATCTACAAAGGTAGATGCTGATCTGAATGACACAAGACCTGTAGCCATCACTGACACAGAAGAGTATGAACAAATTAAGGAATTCAAACAAAATCAGAATCAAAATTGATATGCAACACAAAAGAGAAATCCGGGAATTACAAGATCAGTTGGCACAAGTAATACAAAAATTACATATTTCAGAGGACACTCGCGCTCCAACTTGGGAAGAGGGACTTAGAAATACGGAAAAGCCGCAAAATATTAACACACGGCATTTCGGAAATTATGAAAGAAATTGGCAGGGTGCACCGAATTTTGAGATGGACCCACCGACACGACGTAACAATGACCGATATGCGACTCACCGACATGATGATTTTGACTATAAGCTGTTCATTACTACACGTAAATTCAAAACATTTAAGAACTCTGGCAACGACATTCATCCACAAGCGTGTCTCCATCAATTCTCTCATTGTTTTCCTCCCAACTGGTCATTAGAGCACAGATTAGAATTTATGTGTGGCTACTTAGAGAATGAACCAGCTGAAAGAATGTGATCGGTCATTCACGATTGTCATAGTGAAGGAGAATTTTATCATGCCTTCCTCTCAGCATATTGGTCTCAAGCTACACAAGGCCGAGTAAAACATAGCATCATAATGATGAAACATTTCGAACAATCTGAATTTTCCAGTCTTGTGAAATACACTCCTGGAAATTGAAATAAGAACACCCTGAATTCATTGTCCCAGGAAGGGGAAACTTTATTGACACATTCCTGGGGTCAGATACATCACATGATCACACTGACAGAACCACAGGCACATAGACACAGGCAACAGAGCATGCACAATGTCGCCACTAGTACAGTGTATATCCACCTTTCGCAGCAATGCAGGCTGCTATTCTCCCATGGAGACGATCGTAGAGATCCTGGATGTAGTCCTGTGGAACGACTTGCCATGCCATTTCCACCTGGCGCCTCAGTTGGACCAGCGTTCGTGCTGGACGTGCAGACCGCGTTAGACGACGCTTCATCCAGTCCCAAACATGCTCAATGGGGGACAGATCCGGAGATCTTGCTGGCCAGGGTAGTTGACTTACACCTTCTAGAGCACGTTGGGTGGCACGGGATACATGCTGACGTGCATTGTCCTGTTGGATCAGCAAGTTCCCTTGTCGGTCTAGGAATGGTAGAACGATGGGTTCGATGACGGTTTGGATGTACCGTGCACTATTCAGTGTCCCCTCAACGATCACCAGTGGTGTACGGCCAGTGTAGGAGATCGCTCCCCACACCATGATGCCGGGTGTTGGCCCTGTGTGCCTCGGTCGTATGCAGTCCTGATTGTGGCGCTCACCTGCACGGCGCCAAACACGCATACGACCATCATTGGCACCAAGGCAGGAGCGACTCTCATCGCTGAAGACGACACGTCTCCATTCGTCCCTCCATTCACGCCTGTCGCGACACCACTGGAGGCGGGCTGCACGATGTTGGGGCGTGAGCGGAAGACGGCCTAACGGTGTGCGGGACCGTAGCCCAGCTTCATGGAGACGGTTGCGAATGGTCCTCGCCGATACCCCAGGAGCAACAGTGTCCCTAATTTGCTGGGAAGTGGCGGTGCGGTCCCCTACGTCACTGCGTAGAATCCTATGGTCTTGGCGTGCATCCGTGCGTCGCTGCGGTCCGGTCCCAGGTCGACGGGCACGTGCACCTTCCGCCGACCACTGGCGACAACATCGATGTACTGTGGAGACCTCACGCCCCACGTGTTGAGCAATTCGGCGGTACGTCCACCCGGCCTCCCGCATGCCCACTATACGCCCTCGCTCAAAGTCCGTCAACTGCACATACGGTTCACGTCCACGCTGTCGCGGCATGCTACCAGTGTTAAAGACTGCGATGGAGCTCCGTATGCCAGGGAAATCTGGCTGACACTGACGGCGGCGGTGCACAAATGCTGCGCAGCTAGCGCCATTCGACGGCCAACACCGCGGTTCCTGGTGTGTCCGCTGTGCCGTGCGTGTGATCATTGCTTGTACAGCCCTCTCGCAGTGTCCGGAGCAAGTATGGTGGGTCTGACACACCGGTGTCAATGTGTTCTTTTTTCCATTTCCAGGAGTGTATTTTGAAGACATGTTGCACAAGAATCAGTACCTGTCAAACCCTTACAGCCCCTCAGAACCCATCTGCATTTGCTTAATGAAATTGCCTGAATATTTACGACGTATTATTTTGGCAGGATGTTGCAAAGACGGCATTGAAGCTTTTCAGGGACTGTTACAAGAATTGGAAATTGACACTGACAATCGCAGAAACTCGAAAACAGGAGCACAACAATTACAGGTCACATCCGTCACAATTCCGCAATGACAGAAATAATAAAAGGATGCGACAAGGCTATTCTTACAATGCAAATCGTGACCAAAACAGACACCCGTATGACAACTGTTGGCAGAGTAGTAATAATTACAGGGAAAGATCACCTCTCCACAGCAATGACTAACTCAGAGACAATCAGAGAAACAGACAATATGGGAACAAAAACAATTATTATCAAGGAAGACAGAATAACTTCAGACGCAACGGTCCAGCGTGCAGTTACGATTCAGGGAGAAATTCTCCAACACGTGACCGACAAGAAAGAAACTATGGAATCTACCAACATGACGACAGACGATATGATCGTAACGACAGACCTGAATTGCATCAGATCTGGTGGGATTCAAACAGGGCAGGGCCCTCTCGACAAGGTGAATTTGTAGAATTTAAGCCTCCGAATGCCAATAACGATGCATGCCAACAAAGAGACAGTAGTCAATGACTCACACCGCTGGCAGCCACAGTATGTACTTATGAAGCTGACAACGTAGCTGCCGTGGCTAGCAATTATGTAAAAATGGAAGACATTAGGGACATCTTACTCCAGGTATACAACGTAAAATGTAACAACATTGCATATCCTGTGATTCACATTACAGTAAATGACGTAAAATTTACAGCAGTTCTTGAGTCTGGCAGTCCCATTTCAGTAATTAATGAAACAGCTTTTAGGAAATGCAGCAAATCGAACGATTGCCCCACACTTCCTTTATGTAAGATTAAATTAGAAGGTGCAATTTCTGGAAAAAGTGTAGATGTACGCCAACAAACCAACTTAGAATTCTTTTGTCAAAGCCACAGCTTCTCTATGAACTTTCTTATTGTTCCATTATTGTTGACAGAAATTATATTGGGAGTAGACTTTTTGAATGAATACAAAGCAATCTTAAACTTTCACGATGCTGAAATAAGTTTAGAGAAAAAAGTTACGTCAATAGCTTTGAAATTTGAAGATTGGCTCTCAAACCATGACGAGGAAATTATCGGCTTTACCTTCTGTTGGACAACAGTTCGGAATTTTCGACGGAACTTCACACTAACAATCACTCTGCAAGCACTGACCGGGATGATATCGACGGCGTATTTGATACTAATGAGTTAATTCAGAATAAAATTCAAACCATTGAGAACTCTAATGACATTGATATGTGGGACCTTTTTGAGATTTTACAAGCACATTCCACAGTTTTTACTCCCAAAACAGGAACAATCAAGGGATTTCAATATCAATTTGGTGTTCGTGAGCATACTAAATTTTCTGTTAGACCATACGAAATTCCAGCACATTATTGGGACCATGTTAGAACAGAAATACAATCTATGCTTGATGAGAGCATTACGAGGTGCATTCAAGTTTTAAGGCCTCTGATTTTTTTTTTCTCTGGACTGGAAAGAGATAGAAACATTCCCATTATATTAAAATGAGGCTGCGTTCATTGTCAATACGTCCCAGAGATGGAAGCTCCATACGGCAGTTGGAATTTTACCGCCAGCGGCGAGAATGAGAACTGTTTTAAATACTTAAAATGGCGACGTTTTCCTTACTTGAACAGCGTGCAATCATTCGTTTTCAGAATTTGCGTGGTGTGAAACCAATTGAAATTCATTGACAGTTGAAGGAGACAAGGTGATGGAGTTACGGATGTGTCGAAAGTGCGTTCGTGGGTGTGACAGTTTAATGAAGGCAGAACATCGTGTGACAACAAACTGAAACAACCTCAGGCTCGCACAAGCCGGTCTGACAACATGATCGAGAAAGTGGAGAGAATAGTTTTGGCGGATCGCCGAATGACTGTTGAACAGATCGCCTCCAGAGTTGGCATTTCCGTGGGTTCTGTGCACACAATCCTGCATGACGACCTGAAAATGCGAAAAGTGTCATCCAGGTGGGTGCCACGAATGCTGACGGGCGACCACATGGCTGCCTGTGTGGCATGTTGCCAAGCAATGTTGACGCTCAACGGCAGCATGAATGGGACTTTCTTTTCGTCGGATGTGACAATGGATGAGACATGGATGCCATTTTTCAATCCAGAAACAAAGCGCCAGTCAGCTCAATGGAAGCACACAGATTCACTGCCACCAAAAAAATTTCGGGTAACCGCCAGTGCTGAAAAAATTATGGTGTCCATGTTCTGGGACAGCGAGGGCGTAATCCTTACACATTGGGTTCCAAAGGGCACTACGGTAACAGGTGCATTCTACGAAAATGTTTTGAAAAATAAATTCCTTCCTGCACTGCAACAAAAATGCCCGGGAAGGGCTGCGCGTGTGCTGTTTCTCCAAGACAACGCATCCGCACATCGAGCTAACGGTACGCAACAGTTTGCTCGTGATAACAACTTTGAAGTGATTCCTCATGCTCCCTACTCAACTGACCTGGCTACTAGTAACTTTTGGCTGTTTCCAACAATGAAAGACACTCTCCGTGGCCGCACATTCACCGGCCGTGCTGCTATTGCCTCAGCGATTTTCCAGTGGTCAAAACAGACTCCTAAAGAAGCCTTCGCCTCTGCCATGGAATCATGGCGCCAGCGTTGTGAAAAATGTGTACGTCTGCAGGGCGATTACGTCGAGAAGTAACGCCAGTTTCATCGATTTCGGATGAGTAGTTAATTAGAAAAAAAAGTCGGAGGCCTTAGAACTTTTCAAACAAATTTTGGGCTTGCAGCCGGTCGTCGTTCAATACTTCGCACGATATTTCAACTGTTCAACTGGGCACCTGCCAGTCATCTTCAGGTGAGCCGTCGCAGACTGGCGATAACGTCCTCCGCTCTGCAATATATAGCGTACTGTAACTGTTCTGCGCATGCGTCGAAAACTTGATAGTTGAACCAACGCTGCCCGCCGGCAGCGCCCTCGCTGGTGGAATAGCGGAACTCAGTCGCCCTCTGCGTTGCTGCTTGCCACGGCCGTCGATGCACTCTGTCGTCTTCGATTTGAGCAAATCGTGGAGATGATGGGATTCCATGCACTGTCCAGCTGGTACCGCTGTCACGGTTTAACAGGTTTTCCGCCAGTCGTATTACTACGGATTCTTTAATAATGGAGTGCCAGAAAGACGTTGCTGTGGACAAAATCATTGTTTTCTCATACTCAAATGAATGTCCAGTAGAAATACAATGTTCAGCAATAGCGGACTTGCATTTCCGGCGGTACACCGCAAGGTTACCGCCCTTCGATTGTGCCATTCCCGCACTAATGGAAGCGCTAGGTTTCAAGTGCCAGCCAGCCAGCCAGCCAGCCAGCCAGCCAGCCAGCCAGCCAGGCAGCGTTCCAGCCGAGCAGCAGCAGCAGCAGCAGCAGCAGCAGCATCGGTCCCGGCCAACGGAATCAGTCCCAGCCAGCAGCAGCGGTCCAGCCGACGGCAGCCAGCCAGCTCTCCTGCAGCAGAGGTCCAGCCAGCAGCGGCAGCCAGCAGCCAGCAGCCAGCAGTGGTCCCTGCCAGCAGCGGTCCCCACCAGCAGCCAGCAGCGGTCCTCGCCAGCAGTGGTCACCGCCAGCTGGCAGCAGCGTTCTACGCCAGCTGCCAGCAGCGTCCCCGCCAGCGCCACGCAGCGGTCTTCACCTGCGCCGGCCCCAGCTAGCATCCAGTGGCTACCAGCGGTCCCCGCCGCCAGCGGTCGCAGCCACCAGCAGTCGCAGCCAGTGGCCAGCTGTGGTCCTCGCTGCCCCCACCATCTGCCAGCCGCAGCAGCAGCAGCAGCAGCAGCAGAGGCGTCCCCACCAGCCAGCCAGCCAGCCAGCCAGCCAGCTTGCCAGCCAGCCAGCTGTGTCGCCCCCCCACCCCCCAGCGGCAGCAGAGTGGGGCTTAGGCCCCAGTCTCCTTTGTCCTTCTCCGTCCCTTTCTCCTCTGTGTCTCTCGTCACCCTGCCCGTCTCTCGTTGGCTGCTTTGTCTAGTACTGTGTTTTTTTCCCCCTTATCATAATGTCAACCCCCACCACCTCTTCTACAGCCACCACCACTGCCATTATATACACCTCCCCCTCCGCTGCTGCCACCACTATCACGTGGTGTGCCACTTCACCCCCCCCTCAGTCCATCCCACCACTCCTCACTCTCTCATCTCCCTCCCTATTTGTCGCCCCATCCCCGGCTCCTCCCTCCCGCACCTCCTCTGATCCCTTCCCTCCGCTCCCTCCCTCTGCCTCTGCCGTTTCTGCGGCCCCCGCCAGGGTGGTCGCCTGGCGGGCTACGGCCCACGCTCCACTCTCCCCTTCACCTTCATCATCCTCGTCATCGTCTTCACCATCGCCTTCGCCATCGTCCTCACCGTCTCCGGCGCCGACTCCAGCCCCGGGACCTGCCACTCCCCACCACATTCCAGTTGTTCCCATCCCCCACACCTCCTCCGCTGCCGTCAAGCGCCCCAGTGGCACCCCTGCCTCCTCTGCTCGCAAGAAGGCTCCGCCTCGTCCCCCTTCCCCCACCCATGATGCCATGGATGTCTCCCCTCCATAGACCGTGTCCTGAAGGAGGGTGCCCTCCTTTTTAACCAACATTATGAAGTTGACCCCTCCCGTTCCCCTCCTGAATCCCTCCACTGCCAAAGGTGCTTGCGGTATAATGCGCACCCAACATCTGAGTGCCGCGAGGCCCCCACATGCCCGCACTGTAGGCAAGCCCACTTTTTACGGCAGTGCCCAAATCTCCAGTCCCCCTCCCCCCCCTCCTGTAATACCTGTAACCTCCCTCATCCTACCTACTCCCAGAAGTGTAAGGCCCGACCCCCTCCTACCACTCCCAAACTCACCATTCCTGTCCGCCTTCTGGACGCCCCTACCCCTCCTGGCAACTCCCTCAGCCCACCCCCTACCGCTGAGGGCATCATCCGATTCCTCACCATTGTCCTTCAGAATGTCCATCCTTTTCAGCGCCCGCACACCCTCCAACAGATCTCCCTCGCCGCCCGTTCCGTTTTCCAACTCAAAATGTACGCTACCTACTCCCACAACCAGGCCCATTTCACCTTCTCCCGTCTTGACACCCTCGTTTAAATCCCTGTCATGGCGCGACAGCACCGTATCCTGTTCAACAACATCTGCTTCCTTCCCGCCAACAAGAACCTCTTCCTGCACACCCTTGCCACCCACCGCGTGGATGCCTTCCTCCTCAATGAAACCTTCCTGCAACCCCACCACACCACTCACACTTCGCCCTACCTCCTCCACCGCTCCGATAATCCCCTCCCGATTGCGCGTGGCGGAGTTGCCTTTGGGCACTACCGCCAGATCCCCGTTCAGCTCCAACCTCTGCTTCCCGACCCTACCGAACACCTGATCCTTATGTAAGCGTAGGCTTCCGCGGCCGTTGCCATCTTCAATAAAATTCTTCAGGGTATCAGACCACATCGTCATAATTTAAAATGCGCCAACGTTTCGGCCAGCGTTGCAGCTAGCCTTCATCAGGGCCTTACGTTAAACTCATTTTGGCAGTTTAACGTAAGGCCCTGATGAAGGCTAGCTGCAACGCTGGCCGAAACGTTGGCGCATTTTAAATTATGACGATGCGGTCTGATACCCTGAAGAATTTTATTGAAGACCTGATCCTTAGTCTCTTCTTCCCCGGCCTTACCGTTACCTGCGCCACCATCTATGTCCGCCCCAACGCCCCTATTCCCTTCTACTTTCTCTCCCACATCAACCGTACCTTCCCCTCCTACGTGATCGCCGCCGACCTCAACATCCACTGTCGTTCCGCTGCCCAGTTACGGTGGTGGCATCCTCTCCTCCCTTCAAGGCGAACTCATCCCCTTCCCCCAGCACAACCGTCACGAATCCAACTCCACTCCCGATGTTATCCTCTCCTCCCCCAACCTTTTTGGCCGCATAACGGTGGATGTCCTGGAGCCTATTGGTAGTGACCATCTCCCAGTGCTCCTCACTGCTTCAGATGGTCGTCGCCCCCGCCCCGACCCTTTTAATGACCTTTCCCCTAAGTACGTCCATGACTATTCCCGTGCCAACTGGAATGCCTACCGGAATACCCCCTCCACCCAGGTCGATAGCCACCCTTTTACCTACGACCACCCCGATGATGTCACCCATGCCGCCGCCTTTCTCCAGCAGACCTTGTCTGAGGCCGTGGAGGCCCACGTCCCTGCTGTCGCCATCCACCCCCACCATCCTACCTTACCCCCACAGGCCGTCCTCCTCCTCCATGAATCCCGCCGTCTCTACCGTGCCTTCCTCCGCATGCGTGACCCGGACACACTACGACGCCACCGGCAACTCCAGCGACACATTCGTAATTTGCTCGCGGCTAAGAAACGCCGGGACTGGCGACAGACATGCACCCGTTTAAATACTACCCTACCTATCAGCTCGTCCAAGTTCTGGTCAGCCTTTAGTCGCCTTACCGGAACTAAACCCTCCCCCTACTATCCTCTTCTCCATGATGATCACCCCTTCCCTGACACCCTTAGTAAGGCCAATCACTTTGCCTCCTACCTCTCCGATGTATTTTCCATCCCCGATGATCCTCAGTTCGATTACTCCCTCTTCCCGGATATCCGCGATCGAACTGACACCTCTGTCCCTACCCTCGCTCCTGGTTTCCAGTACTTGGACAACATTGCACACACGGAACTCAATGCCGCTATCACTACACAGGATCTCATTGCTACACTCCGCACAAAGCGCAACACCGCTCCTGGTCGCGATCGTGTCACCTACCGTCACCTTCGTGAAGCTCCTGTCTCTTTCCTCTCCTCCCTGGCCAGGCTCTAAAATGTAGTCCTGTCCACTGGTTACTACCCCGACCTGTGGAAAACCTCCCGTATCCTCATGTTCCTTAAACCTGCCAAACCGCCATCCGCCGTCTCCTCCTACCGTCCCATCAGCCTTACCTCAGTCTTCAGCAAGGTCCTGGAATCTATCCTCACCCGACGCATCCACCAGCATCTCCGCCAGCACCGCCTCCTTCCCGTTACCCAGTGTGGCTTTCGGCCATCCTTCTCTTCCAACGACCTTCTCCTTCACCTCACTCATCTCCTTTCCGACCAGCTTAATTCCAGTCGCTCCGCAATCTTCCTCTCCCTGGACCTCGAATGAGCTTATGGCATTCCGGTCTCCTCTTCAAGCTCCAAATCTTCGCCCTTCCCATCAACTACGTCCGTCTGATCGGCCCCTTTCTCTCCTGCCGTCCTTCCTATGTCACCATCCATAACTCAGATTCCTACACCTTTTCCCCCTCTGCCGGTGTGCCCCAAGGCTCCGTCCTCTCCCCCCTTCTGTACCTTTTGTACACGGCAGAAATGCCGCAGCCGTCTCCCCCCATCCACCTTCTCCAGTTTGCCGATGACACCACCTTCCTTACCCTTGCCCCCACCCTGCAGCGCTCCCAACACCTTCTCCAAACCCGCTTGGTGCAACCAGTGGTTTCTCATGGTCAAGCCCTCCAAAACCCAGGCGATCATTGTAGGCAAAACCACCCCTTCCTTCCGCCTCCTTGATTTCTATCTCACCATCTATGGCTGTCCTATCGCCCTCACTCCCACCCTTATGTACCTTTGTGTCACCCTCGACCGTCGCCTCTCCTGGACTCCCCACCTCCGGACAATCCAAGCCAAGGCACGCTCCTGACTCAGTCTCCTCAAGCTCCTCTGCAGCCGTACGTGGGGTCTGGACCCCTGCACCATCCTCCACATCTATAAATACCTCATCCGCCCTATTCTTTGTTATGCCCATCCGGCTTGGATCTCTGCCCCCCCTACCTTTTACAAATCCCTCCAAATCCTTGAACGCCATGCTCTCCGCCTCGCCTATCACATCCGTCTCCCCTCCCCTATGCGGATCCTCTACGATCTCAGCTCCTTCCCCCATCTTCTCCTTTTCCTTGAAAGGATACAGATCTTGTACACCTCCCGTAAACTCGATCCTCCTCACCCGCTCGTCTCCCCGATCCTCTCCCACCCCCGCCCGCTGCCGCACCTGTATTCCCACATCCCAACCTGTCTCCATCTCTCCACCCTCCTTACGCTCTCCCAAGGTAGCTTCCGCCAACCACCTCTCCCTGATGATGCCCTCCTCCCCTCCATCTACCCCTCCTATCAACTTTGACCCTGCCCCACCCCCCACTTCTGGTGTCCTTTCCTTTAGGCACCCTCCTTCCCTTATCTCCCCTTCTCTTTCCTTTTCCCCCATCCTCTCCCTCCACCCTTCTTCCCCCGGGCTTCCCCCTTCCTCCCTCCCCCTATCTCCCCAGCCCGTGGCATCTCTGCCCTCCCCTCTCGCTCTCCCACTGCATTTCCGCCTCCTCTTCTCTTGGCAGGTCCCCGGACTCACACACGCACAGTGAACATTCGCGCGCCGTAGGTCATTGCCATCAGTGTCTCGTGTGTGTGTGCCTTCGTTTGTGTTTAGTGTATATTCGCCATCACGCCGCCACTGTTCACGTGTACCGTCGCCGTCATCCATGTTTTGTGCACCGTGTCAACTAGTGTCAGTGATGTTTTCTCGTCCAGCGTGAACGACTCCGTGTTTTCTGTTTTTTAGTGTCTACATTGTTTTGCCCGCCGTTTTGTTTGTATTCTCTGTGTCCCCTCTATGTATTACTTTTTGGAACCTCAAGGCTGAAGAGCGGCGTACTCAGCTGCTGACAGCCCGCCTTGTGTAAGGTGATAAAAATCACAATAAAGAAAAAAAAGAAAAAAAAGCGGACTTGCTTGGCTGCAAAAGGCGGGTGTAACGTAGATGTTCAGTGCTGCGTTCTTTCACGGTGCATGTGGTTAGACCTATGTAAGCCATACCACATTGGCAACGTATCTTGTAAATTCCGGCCTTTCGTAGTAACAGATTGTCCTTAACTGATCCCACAAGGTCCGCAATCTTCGATGGTGGGCGGAAAACCACTTTTACCTGAAATTTTCGGAGGATTCTTGCTATTTTAAACGAAGTGTAGCCAACGAAAGGAAGAAAAGCTAAAGATTGTTCCGGCATGTTCTCCTATTTATTCACTTCCTGCTACGTAGTTTTAACTGTTAGTGCCCTGTTAATCTGCCGGATGGAATACCCATTTTCACTGAATACTGTCTTTAGATGGGCGAGTTCTTGAGATAAGCTATCTAGATCTGAGACAGTATGAGCTCTATGAACAAGCGTTTTAAGCAAACTCATGGTTTGCGATGGGTGATGGCAACTCGATGCTTGCAGGTACAAATCAGTATGAGTGGGTTTCCGGTAAACTCAATGCCCTAGAGAACCATCATTCTTCCTTCGAACCAGGACATCCAAGAAAGACAAACAACCATCTTTCTCTATTTCCATGGTGAACAGGATGTTGTCATGAATGGAGTTGAGGTGATGTAGAAACTCCATTAATTTATCTTCTCCATGAGGCCACACAATGAAAGTGTCATCCACATACCGCCAAAAAAACTGTTGGCTTCAGGGTAGCTGATTGAAGCGCTCTCTCTTCAAAATCCTCCATAAAAAGGTTGGCGACCAAAGGAGTCAGGGGGCTACCCATGGCGACACCGTCAGTCTGTTCAAAATATTCTTGATTAAACATAAAATAAGTTGAGGAAAGTGCGTGCCTGAACAAAGCAGTGATGTCAACAGGAAACATGTTACCAATCAGTGTCAAAGAATCTGCAAGAGGAACTTTTGTAAAAAGTGAGACCACATCAAAACTTACTAGAAGGTCTACACTGCTAAGACGAAGAGCCCCCAGTCTATTGATAAAATCAGCTGAATTTCGTATGTGATGTGAGCACTTGCCTACGAAAGGTCTCAGTAAGGAAGCGAGATGTTTAGCTAAATCATATGTAGGAGCTCCAATGTTGCTCACTATTGGACGCAGAGGAAGACCCTCTTTATGAATCTTTGGAAGGCCATACAGTCTTGGAGGTACACAACCATGTGGTTTTAACCTCTTGATGGTCTCTTGCGGTAAGGAGGAGGAATTTAATAGTGCTGAAGTTTTTCGTTGCACACGTCCTGTAGGATCGTAATCAATCCTCCTATAGGTAGAGTCACTTAGCAGACCGTACATCTTATCTTTATACACACCACGAGGTAACAAAACAGTTGCATTACCTTTGTCAGCTTTCAATACCACTACGTCAGGGTCCTCTCTCAGATATCGTAATGCAGCCCTTTCTGCAGAGGTTAAATTACTGCGTTGAGTAGGAGCCTTCAACAGAGCACGGCAAGATTCCCTTCTTATTTCGTCTGCGGCATCCAAAGGAAGACGTCGTACAGCTTCTTCAACACCACTCAAAATACTTATTAATGGCGGTGCTGTAGGTGTAGGTGCTAAATTGAGTCCCTTGCTTAATACAGACAGCGTAGCGTCGTCCAAATTCTTCTTCGTGAGATTGACAACGGATCGTCGTACCGTTATCCTTTCTAGCGACGGCTTCTGTGGCAACAGTCGATCAAAATTTGATATCTGTCGACAATTAGCATCATTGTGGATCCACTCGGACTTGGCCGAAATCACTCCATCAACCCAGTCCCATGATACAGGAGAAAGATACCTTGCAACCTTCAGATGTAACTGGTGAAGTTCTGCTGAAATAGCATCTAACCTTCGTCTTGTATAGCAAATCCTCTCCTTGACAATTGCATGACTAGCCTTCTCAGTAATCTTCCGTGCAGTAGCGGTCTTAATGAAATGAGTCACTCTTACAAATTTTGGTATTATGCCATGGTCCCGACATCTCAATAATAAGGTTAACGAACCTAGAAGCTTTGCTCTTTTACCACGAAGCTTCTCGAAACTTCGGATATGTGAGGCCATCTCATCCCCGTAAAGGCGTCTGATGTGAATTTTAAAATTTTCCCGGCGAATAAAGATAAGATGTATGGTCTGCTAAGTGACTCTACCTATAGGAGGATTGATTACGATCCTACAGGACGTGTGCAACGAAAAACTTCAGCACTATTAAATTCCTCCTCTTTACCGCAAGAGACCATCAAGAGGTTAAAACCACATGGTTGTGTACCTCCAAGACTGTATGGTCATCCAAAGATTCATAAAGAGGGTCTTCCTCTGCGTCCAATAGTGAGCAACATTGGAGCTCCTACATATGATTTAGCTAAACTTCTCGCTTCCTTACTGAGACCTTTCGTAGGCAAGTGCTCACATCACATACGAAACTCAGCTGATTTTATCAATAGACTGGGGGCTCTTCGTCTTAGCAGTGTAGACCTTCTAGTAAGTTTTGATGTGGTCTCACTTTTTACAAAAGTTCCTCTTGCAGATTCTTTGACACTGATTGGTAACATGTTTCCTGTTGACTCCATCACTGCTTTGTTCAGGCACGCACTTTCCTCAAATTATTTTATGTTTAATCAAGAATATTTTGAACAGACACCGTGTGTCGCCATGGGTAGCCCCCTGTCTCCTTTGGTCGCCAACTTTTTATGGAGGATTTTGAAGAGAGAGCGCCTGAATCAGTTACCCTGAAGTCAACAGTTTTTTGGCGGTATGTGGATGACACTTTCATTGTGTGGCCTCATGGAGAAGATAAATTAATGGAGTTTCTACATCACCTCAACTCCATTCATGACAACATCCTGTTCACCATGGAAATAGAGAAAGATGGTTGTTTGCCTTTCTTGGATGTCCTGGTTCGAAGGAAGAATGATGGTTCTCTAGGGCATTGAGTTTACCGGAAACCCACTCATACTGATTTGTACCTGCAAGCATCGAGTTGCCATCACCCATCGCAAACCATGAGTTTGCTGAAAAAGCTTGTTCATAGAGCTCATACTGTCTCAGATCTAGATAGCTTATCTCAAGAACTCGCCCATCTAAAGACAGTATTCAGCGAAAATGGGTATTCCATCCGGCAGATTAACAGGGCACTAACAGTTAAAACTAAGTAGCAGGAAGTGAATAAAGAGGAGAACATGCCGGAACAATCTTTAGCTTTTCTTCCTTTCGTTGGCAACACTTCGTTTAAAATAGCAAGAATCCTCCGAAAATTTCAGGTAAAAGTGGTTTTGCGCCCACCATCGAAGATTGCGTACCTTGTGGGATCAGTTAAAGACAATCTGTTACTACGAAAGGCCGGAATTTACAAGATACGGTGCCAATGTGGTATGGCTTACATAGTTCAAACCACACGCACCGTGAACGCTGCACTGAACATCAACATTACACCCGCCTTTTGCAGCCAAGCAAGTCCGCTATTGCTGAACATTGTATTTCTTCTGGACATTCAATTGAGTATGAGAAAACAATGATTTTGTCCACAGCTACGTCTTTCTGGGACTCCATTATTAAAGAATCCGTAGAAATACGACTGGCGGAAAATCTGTTAAACCGTGACAGCGGCTACCAGCTGGACAGTGCATGGAATCCCATCATCTCCACGATTTGCTCAAATCGAAGACGACAGAGTGCGTCGACGGCCGTGGCAAACAGCAACGGTAGAGGGTGACTGAGTTCCGCTATTCCAACAGCAAGGGCGCTGCCCACGGGCAGTGTTGTTTCAACTATCAAGTTTTCGACGCATGCGCAGAATAGTTACAGTACGCTATATATTGAAGAGCGGAGGACGTTATCGCACCTCCCGTAAACTCGATCCTCCTCACCCTCTGGTCTCCCCGATCCTCTCCCACCCCCGCCCACTGCCGCGCCTCTATTCCCACGTCCCACGCGGTCTCCATCTCTCCACCCTCCTTACCCTCTCCCAAGGTGGCTTCCGCCAGATCCCCCTCCCTGATGATATGCTCCTCCCCTCCATCTACCCCTCCTATCAACTTTGATCCTCCCCCCCACTTCCTGTGTCCTTTCCTTTAGGCACCCTCCCTCCCTCCCTCCCTTCCCTACCCCTTCTCTTTCCTTTCCCCCCTTCCTCCTCCCCTCTTCCTCCGGGTTTCCGCTCCGCCTTTCTCCCTCCCCCTCTCGCCTCTGCCCATGGCATCTCTGCTCTCCCCTCTCCCATTCCCCTCCTCCTCCTCCTCCTCCACACTTGGCAGGTCCCGAGACTCGTACACGCACAGTGAACATTCGCGCGCCGGAGATCGTCGCCGTCAGTGTTTCGTGTGTGTGCCTTCGTTTGTGTGTAGTGTTCTTCGCCGTCACGCCACCACCGTTTACATGCCGTCGCCATCATCCATGTTATGTACACCGTGTCGCCTAGTGTTAGCGCTGTTTCTCGTCCAGCGTGAACGGCTCCACGTTTTTTCGATTTTCAGTGTCTACATTTTTTTTGCCCACCGTTTTGACTGTCTTCTCTGTTCCACCTTTATGTACTACTTGTTGTCAAACTCAAGGCTGAACAGCGGCGTATTGTGCTGCTGACAGCCCGCCTTTGTATAAGGTGTTTAAAATCACAATAAAAAAAAAAAAAAAACGATATCGCCAGTCTGCGACGGCTCACCTGAAGATGACCGGCAGGTGCCTAGTTGAAATATCGTGCGAAGTATTGAACGACGACTGGCTGCAAGCCCGAAATTTGTTTGAACAGTCAATTCGCCGTGAAAATTTTAAAATTCACGCCTTAGAACTTGAATGAACCTCGTATTGAGCCCGCAGTTAGCTCATTGAACAATCCACTACATGTTGTTGAGAAGAAAATGGATCGATCAGACTTGTCTTAGATTCGAGACAAATCAATACTATGATCATTCCTGAAACAGACAGGCCGCAAACGATGCAAGAACTTCTTCAAAATTTTAATGGTGTAAAAGTGTTGTCTTCTATTGATCTCAGATCCAGCTTTTATCAGATCGAACTTAATCCAGAAAGTATAAAATACACAGCTTTCCTTTGTTTCGGCGTTTGTTATTAATTTCGGGGACTTCCTTTTGGTTTGAACATTTCTTCGGCAGCGTTCATTCGCGAGCTAAATTCCATATTACCTGATTTCTTGAAACGTCACATCACCTTATATGTGGATGATATTCTAATAGCACAAGCCTCATCAGAAGAACGTAATCGCATCCTCAACAGTTTGTTACGTATTTTTGCAGAATCTGGAATTACAGTTAACTTGGAAAAGTCTGAATTCGGTAGGTCAAAGGTGAGGTTTTTGGGACATATTATTTCTTCTGAAAGCATTCAGCCGGATCCTGAAAAGTTAGAAGCAATCAGAGCCATTCCAGTTCCATCCCCAAAAAAGCAAGTCCGCAGTTTTCTAGGTCTTGTAAATTTTTACCGTCGTTTTCTGAATATGCAAATCCTAGTGACACCAAAACCTTGTTCTCTCACTGGAAAAAATACTATTTGGAACTGGGACGAACAAGCACAGTTGGAATTCAATTCTTTGAAAGAATCGCTACTTAATGTGCCAATACTAGCTCATCCAGATCTGTCACAAGATTTCTGCCTTAGCACGGATTCTTCTAAAGTCAGTCTTGGTGCCCATTTATTTCAAGAAGCCATACAAAATGACACTACTGTTCAGAAAACCATTGCTTTTGCTAGCCGAGTGCTAACAAAATCTGAAAAAAATTATTCTGTTACTGAATTAGAAGCTTTAGCTATCGTTTGGTCATTTAACAAATTCCGTTTCATTCTTTCTGGTAAGAACGCAAAAGTATACAGTGATCTTCGTGCATTACAATTTCTTATGTTGTCAAAATTAAATCATGACAGGTTAAAACGTTGGGCATTGTTTCTGCAAGAATTCCACTTCACAATAGTCTACATTCCCGGCAAGGAGAACATTGTTGCGGACGCACTGTCACGCGCACCGGCTGGGCTTAAGAAAAGTAACACAGAAGGCAACCTCGAGAAAATTTTCAGTATTCTTTACATTCAGAAAGTCGCCTTTCAAAACTTCGTCACCACATCTTTAAAGGACATTGCTCATGAACAAGATAAAGATCTGATTTAGAAAGACATCAAAAGTAAATGGCATGAACAGACACACACTCAGATTCGGCATTATTATCTGGTTAGAAACAACGTACTCTTCAAACGCTGCACTGTTGATGACAAGCTATGGGTACTTTGCATTCCAGACGATTTTGTTAATAAGCTCATTTGGTACATTCATTTCAGCTACGCACATTTTGGTCCACGAAAATGTAATCATATTCTTCGGACGACTTGTTATTTTAACAATATGGAAAAGAAAATTCGAAGAGTCTTGTCTATCTGTAAACTTTGTCAAAAGGCGAAACGATCTACTATCTCACATCGTGCTCCGTTGTTTCCTATCATTCCTACTAAATTAAAAGAATTTGCTGCTGTTGATCTCTTGGCACTCCTTGTCAGAACATCGAATGGATTTTCGTACGTTCTAGTCGCTGTTGAACTTACTTCAAAATTTGTTTTTTTCACTCCGTTACGTAAAGCTACTGGACGGTGTGTATCCAACGCCTTTGTTAAAATTTTATTACGTGAAGTTGGACACGTTAGTAAAGTCATTTCAGATAACGGACCGCAATTCAGATCTGCTGTTTGGTCACGCATGCTTCGGAACCATAAAATCAAACCTGTTTTTATTTCATTGTACTCACCACATTGTAACCCGTCTGAACGGATTATGAAAGAAATCAATGAGCTTTGCAGACTTTATTGTCACAGAAAGCATCAGCATTGGGACAAATATTTACACTTATTTCAAAACGTGCTGAATGAAATGCCTCATGACTCCACTGCTTTACCACCTATTCTTGTACTAAAGAATGAAGAACCACCGAACAGAATCAGAGAGCTTGTACCTTTTCCGAATACACTTAAACTTCGACACTAAGACATAACTGATTTGGCTATTAAAAAATATAAAATCTGCAGCACACAAAAGGAGAAAACTACACGGCAAAGCAAATGCAAAGAAATTATACATTGGTCAGAAAGTTCTCATTTAAGTTCATTCATTGTCACATAAGAAGAAACACTTGAGCCACAAATTCTTTCTAGTTTACAATAGACCTCACAGAATCCGACGTATACCACATGATAATTGCGTTGAAGTTGAAACACTGCGTACTAGGAAGAGTAAAGGCTTACACCACATTTCACAAGTAAAACCGTTCATTGAAAGATAATCTGCAATGTTTGAAGTTAAATATCCATTCAACAACCAAGACAACTTATTTAAACAGAAATTACGAATCCATTGTTATAGTGAACAGACGACACAGTGTTGTTATTTGTACATTCTTGCTTGTTAGTTGCACGATCACGTAACGACTCTAAGGCTCACATACTTAGAACATATACCGGCACTGCTAATGAGATTTTCATGCAACATTTTGGTTTACTTGAAAAGACATTCTATATTTGAAGTACTTTCTGTGGGATTAAAGATGACTTAGCATTTGGTTTCTTTGACAGCTACACGATTATATCATGACGCTACTAATGTGTGACACAATTTACATTGTTGCTTTTGTGCTGTATCTGCATTATATCTGCACAGTTTTTCTGAATTCTTCTGGGAAGTACTACATGTTTTAGTAGTAACTTTGTGGTATAGCTACAATAAGACAGCCTTTTTTGTATCACAACAATACGTTACAGTGTAGTACTATCTTGATCACGGTACTGTACGTAATAACTACGATATCTACACGCATAGCATTTCGCTTTTGTTTATTACGAGGTAAGTACATCGACTTCCACAGAACTTTGCTTACAGACGACAATTACAACACTTGGCACATTTTTTACCCTTAAGTAATGACAGAGATTATGTTACAAAAAGACGCACAATTTAGCGCTACAGGACACGCATTTGAGTGATAAATCTTGTACTTAAAACATTTCTTTTTAAAGATTTTTGAATTACAAAGAAAGTTTTCCATGATACGTTTCATTCCATTGCTGTAATCTGTAACACCTGTTGGTATAATTACATTAATCCCAAGGGGGATACACGCCTGCTTTGTGTACCATGTGTTTGGCAAGCACAAGGAACCCTAGCTAATATGGTATTTGCTTATACAACTTTACACATCGATACCTTATTCCTCTAACACATAATTACACAGCTATCTGATTATTTAACAGAAAAACAAACACTTTTTTTTACTACTTTAGTGACACATGTTTACGCAATTACACTGTTGGATAACTTCACACTTATGAAATTGTATTTTGTCTGTACTTTGTGAACTGTTCATGTTTTTTTTGGAACCATTGTGATACTATGAGAGCTATGAATGATGGATTTGGTATGGGATCACGATTTTTAAAGTATGTTTGAGGTCGATGACACTATTTAAATGAGCAGAGATTTTTTTTTTTTTGTTTTCAAATTATTGCAGAAAGCTACGACGTTTTTGAGATTTTACTGAGGTGTTATAATATTATTACAATGACGATGGGTATTAAGCTGTTGAGGAATGTTTATTATGATATGTACTTATTATGATGAAATATAGAAGAAGTTTTGACGAATATGTATATGTGTAATAAGGTAAGGAATAATGAGTAGTGGTTAGGGACTCTTGTTTGTGAAAAAGGATGCTGGAAACCAAGAATCGTACTTTAAGAGTTATGAAATGTGTGTATATGCTTGAATGTATCACAATGCAGACAAAAATTTTTTGGACAGTGTTGTGTTTATAAGATTTTATTACACAGATTTTTAACGCAAATATTTCGACCCATGAAATTTTATTTGTATCAAACTGTCACTGAAGCGGAAACTGATGTTGTAAATATTTCGGTAAGGAAGGTAGGTCACCTTGACACAAAGCACTGTAAGCACCCAGCTGTGCGACAGTCGCCTGGAGAATAAAAGAGACCATTATCCTCGTTATTGACATTCCATTGTAGAAAGCATCGGATATACGACATGCTCAAACTTGAAAACATATGATTACACTGTGGAGCTCTTAATTTATAATATTTACTAAAATGCTTAATGAAATGATGAGAAACATTTTACATCTATTGTCTTTCTAGTTGAGAGATTGCAAATTTTGTTTAATATCTAGTTTCTAGCTGCTTGGCAGCATTGGTTAAAATGAAATGTAATAGATGTACTTATATAGATATTTTATGCCTACAGATTCAGTAAATAATAATTTTATGATCTACTTCCAAAAAAACGAGGGAGCACAAAAAGACATTTCCACTTCACAGGAATTGCACACATAATTTTTGTCACTGACTTGGTAACTTGTCTGCTAGAGTAAGTTACAGTGATGCTTCACTCTAGTGTTAAGATGTGACATAGGTATTAAACATGGCCATTTTTACTGTAATGTTTTTTCTGCTTGAGCTTTGTCATGTTTAGGTATAAGTTATTGCATTTACTGCTGCTGTTAGCCAGGCATAGTTCTACTGAATTTTACCTTGTGTTAAGCCAGTTTTACTACTGATTTATTTTTCTTGTTTGCTGTGCATTGCCTTACATTAGTAGTAATATTGCATTTGCTTTGCTCATTTAGATATACTGCTGCTTGCCTTGCAAATCTGCATTTCTTGTCATTGCTGTTTGTGTTAACTGTTTTGTACTGCTGCATTGCCTCGTCCCTTAGTATATATATCTGATCTCAGTAGATTGATAGCTTAAGTGGTGTAGGCTATATAAGAGAACGAGTTGTGATGAATTGGAAGAAATGCATTGAGAAGCTATAAGAAAACGGTTTGGCCAAAAAAGTTGTGTACAGTGGAGAAAAACTATTTTTGAAAGAGGATGTGAACAGAATACAGAAAGCATACTTGGATTGGATTTTTTTTTTTTGTGGAAACAAATATTGAAATAAGAGGAAAGATCTACAGAATGAAGTTTTGGGTTGGACTGCAGTACCAAAAGACACACTAAAACAAACCCTGTCCTATATTTTTGTGTTATTACGCTATGTAATTTGTGTTTTTCCTGTCTTTATGTGTTTAGCTAATAAGATTTACGTTATAGAATTTTTCTGATAATATGTTATTTACTTTGTTAAGATGTTTAGACATTATTTCATCTGTTTAGTTTTAATGCTCATGTGTGAAGTTGATGTTTCAAATTTATTCTGATCTTTTATGTATATAGCACTGAAGTATATATTATTTCGATTCTTTTGTAATGGCTGTATTAATAAAAATATTATCTGAATTTTTATGTTCTTTAATGATGTTTTCTGTACCTTTGTGATTGTATTCTTATGTTATAAAATTCTAACTGACTCCAGTTCATCAAATTAAGTAACTTGTAAGTTACATTTCCCTGCACACGTTTCTGTTGGTCATAGTATATGGACAATATGTGAGAAGTAGGAAGTAGTAGTGTTTGCACGTGTGTTAATAATACAGCAAGGGACTGGTTAACAGCATTGCTGGTTCTAAGGACAACTAAAAAAAATTTCTGAGTACACAAGTGGTGGTTTATGGACTTGCTATATTGTCCGCAAGACTCTTCGATGGTGATTGTGCACCTGCACAGTCGCAACAAATGGCTGCTGGCCGTCTCTACAAGGACTACAGTGGGTCTACACCTTTGATGACTCACCTATACCTATATTTCTGCAAGGACTGCAGTGGGTCTGCATCTCTGGTCGCCCACCAACACCATAATCTCTCACAGGACTACAGTGGGTCTGCTCTGTGATGACCTACCTACCAATATTCTTCAAAACTTCGACTGACTCTGCTGTGGGTTTACTCTGTTGTGGACCATTACTTGTCTGCGTGTCAAGAGTCAGTACTGTCTTTCTGTTGGAAGGACAACACTAATTATTCAAGACTGCATTGATTCCTTGCGCTTTGTCTTTTACGGCTCAGACTTCAAGAAAAAAAACTGCACTTTTACTGTGATGAATGATCAGGACTGTCTTTATGGACTGTGAGAAAATTTTAGCTCTTGACCAACATTTTATCAATAAGTGTGTGCGTTTGATATCTTTCGATTGTAATTATGAAAAATTTATTCAAATCTGTATTGGCCACGACCCAAAAAAATTTCTAAAACTTTTTGTGAGGAGCATGGGGCTATGTAAGTAGGCTGGTTAGGTTCTTATGTTGGTAATGCCACCGCCACGTGGCGCTCCAGTGGGCTGTTTAGGTTCTTATATTGGTAACGCAACCGCCACGTAGCACTCTGTATGAAAATCACTGGCTGTGCTGTGTGCAGTCTGTGGCTGAGTGGCATTGTTGGAATTTGCTATTGTAGTGTTGGGCAGTTGGCTGTTAACAGCGCGTAGCGTTGCGCAGTTTGAGGTGAGCCACCAGCAGTGGTGGACGTGGGGAGTGAGATGACGGAGTTTTGAGAGCGGATGATTTGGACAGAGACAGTAAATCTGTAAGACTGGATGTCATGAACTGATATATATATATACACATATATATATATAATGACTTTTGAACACTATTAAAGTAAATACATTGTTTGTTCTCTATCAAAATCTTTCATTTGCTAACTATGCCTATCAGTAGTTAGTGCCTTCAGTAGTTTCAATCTTTTATTTAGATGGCAGTAGTGGCACTCTCTGTATTGCAGTAGTTCGAGTAACGAAGATTTTTGTGAGGTAAGTGGTTTGTGAAACGTATAGGTTAACGTTAGCCAGGGCCATTCTTTAGTAGGGATTTTTGATAGTCAGGTTGCGTTGCGCTAAAAATATTGCATGTCAGTTTAGTGTTGATCAGAATAAGTAAAGACAGTAATGTCTTAGTACGTTCAGTTTTGCTCAGCCGAGGCTAAAAATATTGTGTGTCCGTTTAAGCACAGTCATGTATAATTGTTCAAAGGGGACGTTTCAGTATTTAGTGATCGCGATACTAATTCGGAGAAGGAAACTGAAATTGAAGATATGACCGATGACGGTGATGGGGAAGCGTACTTCTTCGGTAAGAACAGAAAGATATGTTCGATGGAGAAAACTAACGTAAGAACAAGGCAGCTCAGCACTGTCTTGCAGCTGGCTGGACTGCAACAGATTCCGAAAAGCATCGGAGAAAACTTGCTGTTGTTTTGAAAAACGAAAAACATCACCTTTTGTTGTTCTTGTCTGTAGTGGAATACAAGATATCCGTGTCACCTGTGTGGTGTTCCGATTTGATTGGAGAATAATAGGAGGGCCTGCATGAAATGCATGCAGCCTGAAAGCAATTGAAATTTATTTCATGGCATCAGGAGAATACATAAGGGAATTCCTTTCTTCTTAATTTTTAAATAAAAATTTTTAAATAAAAATTTATCAAAATTTCTAGTTTGATTGAATTATGTGGCGGAATAATCGCTCTAAGGCTGAAACGATGAGTATAAACTCAAAGCTGATTCCTGAGACAATGTATCATAACCGAAATGTGTTTTTAGACACAGCTATGTTGCGAATCTGTAATACTGTCTCCCTGATGACAGTCTATGAATGAGTAGAGAGGTAACTATTTGCTCAAATTGTAGTTATACATAAAATAAAAAGAAACTGCAAATTTTTCTGCGTTTTAGTTTTCAAATTGTTTAAAAAATTCCGATTCGCCTAACGTCTCTTTGTAAGACGTGTAACGAACAACAGGAAGTCATGAAAATATATATTCGCCAAAATAGTGATTTCATACATAAAAAATAAAAATGCGGTCTGTCAGACACCTACATAGTAATTGTGTTCTTGTCAAGATCCATAGTAGGTAACGGTTAACTCATCGACATGTTGCAGCCAGCCGGGCAACTCGTTTGTCAAAGTATTTTGTATCTGACAGAGTTCATTGCGAAGAGATTCGGAGGATGTTCCCGGTTCAGACAATAATATCTCACCGACATCTTGCACTGGGGCGCGTATTTCGGGCACCGCTTTCTCAAGTATATCCATATTGCGTTCATTAATTCATTCATAAAAAACTTTATTTAATTTTCCACCTTTAGCAGCGAGATGTTGCTACTTCTAGCGATCTCGCACAAGGGAAAGATAGGTAAATTGCTTTTAAAATTTGATATTTTGGTTTGCATAGCTGTCTGAGTATCTTTCAACTCTTATACATCTTCAGATAACCTTTTAACTTCATCAGGAATCTGACGGTATGTGCCGCGAGACTTACGACATCGGTTCTGATCTGCGTGAGATTCGCATTTAATTGACCGTTCAGATCTGTCATCACAGTATCAAATTTCTCGTGCATATTTTTGGACAAGTCTTGACATTTCGAATATATCTCAGTGCTTTGCCCACTAAATCTTAAATTTAATTCATTACTTAAGTCTTTTGACACGTTATCAAAGTTCTTTCCTGTATGTGTCATTACGTTTTCAAATTATGAAATTGGCTGTGTACTCTGTGCATTAAATTTACCTTGAGTATTTCTGGTTAAGTGTATAAATGTTTAATTTTAATGCAGTACCTACGTTTCTTGACGTCTTTGTAGCCAAGTCAGCACTTCGTTCTGTAGTCAACATACTTGCAAGCAATTGGTACAAGTCTATATCATCGCCGGTATTCACGTTGGAAAATTTCCATATTTCACTATTTACATCAATAATGACGTTAACACTGTCATTAAAAATGGTAATGAAACAGAATTGCGTAATAACTGATGTCTTAATAGTAAGCGCATCTGCAATAATGTTAAACTGCGAAGAAAGGATTGATATCTGAAGGGCAGAGCAAACCATTTCAGTAAGAAGCATGCTATCTTGTCGTGGCGAGTTGCAAAGGCGAACATGTATGACAGCTTTTGGCAACAATGAAAACTGACTTTGTAACGAATATTGTCACTTATCAGACAACGGCTTGGAAAAATATGCCGAAACTTGAGCTGTTGGGCAACTGCCTAAAGTCATCAAAAGTGAACAGCAGGCTAAGTGTGTTGATGACCCTTGCCTTTTTCCAAAGACCTGTTGTACAGCTTCATAATTGAGAGAGACCAGAATTTTGCCGGCCAAGCAGCTTCTAATCAATAGGCCGGTTTTTTCCAATTACAAAGATTTTTCACCATTTCGGCTTGTACGGATTAGTAAAATAGAATTTTGTCTGGCCGCACTCTGGGGCATATGAATGACACGTTACTACTCTTAAATAGATTAAGAAATAGTAATTTCAGTGATTTGATATAAATTTTAAAAAAGTGTATGAGTCGCCAGATGGCGGTTGCGCGTACTGTCGTCTGCACCACGTACGGCTCAGCGCTGTAATACTGCCGAAGCTTCGTACCGAGTTCGGCGTGAAGCTCAGACTGCAACGTATAACGGAAATTAACCACCATCAAAAGCTTACGAAAGTTGGAGGGGCCTGTGCCCTACTGGGGCAGGCCACACCACGACGTCATTATTAGTAGACGAATGAATCATTCTTTGCATAGCTTGCGTGAAAATCCTGCAAGACACAAGTAAAGTGACGGGTACAAGTATCTCATGGACGTGTAGCGTAAGACGCAATGAAAAGTAATGACTGAGCACGAAAAGTATTCGGTCATTAACGTCCACTAAAAATGTGCCATTGACGCCTGTTTCTGCGGAAATCCTCTGAAAACACATCATAAAAATTTAAAATGTTGTAAAAGTGAGATGGTTTTTGTTAGACATAAAAACAGAATAACTTTAACTCCATCCTTTATTAAGACAACCCAATTATTTACACAATAATCATTACGGTGAGCAGAGCAGAATGGCGCCCTTACCTTACAAGAGTGAGACAACGAAAGACGCAATTCACAAGAAATAACAAAGCAGCCAAAGAGTAAAAATATCGGACGAACGATAGGATATGAGCGGTTAGAAGTCGATACACTCACGTAAATATGTAAATTTACAGTAAGAGCACAGGTGCATTGTTTACAGTATTATTTCACAGACAGTTCCTTATAAGCCAAATAGTGTATGATAAAAAGTAATAACGTAACCCCAAAACACTGGCAACAAAATGTAATAATTTTCAACCAAGAAACAACAAAGCAGCCAAAGAGTAAAAATATCGGACGAAAGATTGGATATGAGCGGTTAGAAGTCGATACACTCACGTAAATATGTAAATTTACAGTAAGAGCACAGGTGCGTTGTTTACAGTATTATTTCACAGACAGTTCCTTATAAGCCAAATAGTGTAAGATAAAAAGTAATAATGTAACCCCAAAACACTGGCAACAAAATGAAATAATTTTCAACGTACAATAGAAATAATGAAGGGGAAATATGCCAGTAACACATATAATCATTGTTCTGTTATTAAAAACTATCATTAAACTGTTCTTCGTATAAGGAGACCGGCGTTATGCATCTAACGGTTCGGATCTACGGTTCCAGTTTTATGGCACCATACGATAAGCTTGTTAATACGAAAATAGTGTATGAGGCTTGACGATGGCAATATTGAGTTGCCGAAACCGGTAGCATTGGACATATAAAATAAAAATAAACCAAAATATACGGCTGTTGGTAACGTTTTTTGAATCGAGAAATAGCAGCTCGTGTCTGGTACTGAATTCGCTTCTCGAACAACGAGAAAACAAAGTTTAGTCACTGTGGACATGGTAGGCTGTAAAAGGAAGACTTTTACTTCGGAATCGAAATGTGTGATATTAGATTCTTTCAGTCTGTGGTATCTACCAGCCTCTCTTGTGATTGCTGAAATGTACACTTCAGAAAGTTTCTTTTTGAAGATAACTAAGTGACAGTTAAAGTTACTTACCATGAAATGTAACTTAGCTACAGATATAGTTACTATACACTAAAAGAAACTGTATCAGTTGCAGTGATCATTACAGGTAATTCTACAGTTAGTTTTAAAAATTATAATTGTAGCTCATCTCGAAACAAACAATGAACCTCATATGTGTAGAAAGGAAGCAACCATTAATGTCAATCGGTAGTGAAGACATTGTCTACAACCCCTTCTGTCTTAGTGAATCTCAACTGAACTGCATGTTTAATTTCAGAAAAAATTGTTATTCAAATGTTTCATCTCCCAACTAGCCTTTCATTCCACTCAACACAATATCCCTTACAATGAAAACTCTCGCTACAGGTGCACTAGTCGGTCTGGCTGTATTATATTTAACAAAAAGCATCTAAATTGTAGAGAACACATTGCGCATGTACACATTTGTTGAAAAATGTTGTAAAAATTGTTCAAAATCTAGCTGAGCAAATGAGGTAAGTGTATTTTGTCAATCAAAGCAGAAAAATATCTTTCATCTTTTCATTGAGTACTTCTGTATCTCTCCAGGAAGTTTGTCTCACAGCTGTTTCTTGCAGTATATCTGCCAGCACGTGATCCTTAACTGTATCAGGCTTACCGATTTCTAAACATCTAAAACGAGTCGCAGATGCAGAATGCCAATCTTAAGGCTTCTATGGTGCGTACGAAATTAGATGCCATTTCTGACGTTTGGCTAGCCAGAGGCGACACCACTTCGTTGTGCGGGTAATACCAATGGAGCGCCGGCACCTCCTAGCAAGACGTCAGTAGTTTATTTGGTAAAGCGTTCTTTTTGCCACGCTATGAATGAACAGTGCATCAGATGCGCCTACGTTCATTAGCTCTCCTTGTGAAGTGGTATTTCCTAGCGTTGAAGTGTTGTACAGTAGTTCGGTATTGTGAACAAATGTTTTGTGCTGGCGTTTCGTTGATAATAACAGCGCAGCACGTCTGAACACCAGACACGCAGTGAAACAGGTCATCCAAGAACATGTTCACCGGCCTTGAAGATAAGCCTCAAAATATTCCTCCGAATTCGACTATAGTAATGGGCAAAGTATCATACCACTCCGTGGTGGAGGCTAAGGCTCCATCAATGAGTAGGAGAAAGCGGATATTCTCTCTAGGTACAAGGAAACGTTCGATTGTAAAAGTTGAATCTAATCTGCGTAGTTCGGAGTTAAAGAAACGTGCAGTACTGTACAAGCCAAAACCTCTAGGCTACAACGTCCGGACGCTAAAATATATATAGTTTAATCAGACTTCCTCCACATCATGCTTATTTAAATCCGACTGAGAGTATATGGGTTAAGGTGAAAAGTAATGTGGCAATAAAAAAACGACGCTCAGTAAAGTTGAAATGCTGACAAAAGAGGAGACATGAATTAATGAAGAGATATTACAAGTTTTGATTAATATCAAGGCTGTTCGGAAAGTAAGGTCCAATCGGTTATTAAATGGAAACCACAGCGAAAAATCACAAATTTTTTAGTCGCAATAGTTAGCCACACGTTTCAGATACCTGTCTAAATAGTCACCGCTCCGACTTAGACATTTGTCGTGGCGTTGTACAAACTTTCCAAAAGCCTCGTTTCAGAAAACAGCCGCATGTGCTTTCCGCCAATTCTCTACGCTGGTCTGCCTTTCGGTTTTTGTGCCAAAATGTTGTCTTCGCAGCCAGCGGTTCATGTGAGCAGAGATGAGCAACGGAGGAAGCCAATTAAGCGCTGTATTGTGGTTGATGAAACGCTTACCAACGAAAAGGCTGCAAGAGCGTCTATATTGCCCCTGCAGAACACGACTGAGAATTGTCTTGAAAAAAGAAACGCATGACATTTATGTTATGTGGGCCGCATAGCTTCAGGCGAAACCTCTCAACAGATGTACATACTTGACAAGAGACATTCTTGTTTTAGGAATTCCTGCGTGATCACTTTGCGCTCTGAACTGAAAAGACCGACATGAAGCGATCGACAGGCACAGTAAAGACATTGCCCAATACATCTGCGCAAAGTTCAGTCGGATTTTCACAATGGTTTTCATTTGACACCAAATCGGACCATACTTTCCAAATATGCCTCGTAAGTAATTTCTCTTGGTGCCGTGTTAAAATCTCACTAACATTCTAAAGCAGTTGAAATTGTGATGGGACTGTAAAACAGTATATTTTTAGCCTAGCAACTAAGGGCAAGACAGTTCAATAGTTACTAGAAAGCACATTCTCAGTATAAAAATACGTTTGTCACTTATTCCCCTACGTTGTTGCAACCCACATTAATTCTCGCTTCACCAGCTATCGATCATCCTTGACAGTTACATCGTTTCAATTAAAAAAAACGGTATTTGCTTCAATATCGCGGTAGGTATGGAAGCATACTAATCGCGGTGAGGACAGAAGTGCTCTTTCGCTCAAGAACATAATGGTACTTGCGTATACAAGTACTAATTATCACAAAGGAATGTCAGTAACGGGGGGAGAAAGTGTCTTCTGGCCGGAACTCTATTGACCTTTCTGCAGTTTGGTGACTATGGAATTGATTAAGAGAAAACATGCAGTGTTTACTTTCCGCGTCTCTTACTGCAGAATCAGGAAGTACAACATTGAGGTTGCCGATCCAGCTCATACAACTTAAGTGTTGACAATGTTGTCGAATGGTACTTTGAACCTTTAGCGTGTTGCCACCGGGGTATTAAATTTGTTAAGTGTTCTTGTGTCTCAGTAGCAGAACTAGTGAAACAAAACGTGTATTACGTGACCTGTCGCGGTTTATCACTACGTTGCAAACAAGTTTCTTACTCTCCCAACTTTGACCTAATCCTCACGATTGTTTACATTTTCTGCATTACGTGTAACGTCTTCCCTCCAACACGTCAAAGGAAATCGCAATTGAGAATAACGACTACCATCGGCTGTAGAATGGAATGACGACAATGAAAATCTGTTCATGACCGGGACCCGAACACAAATTTCCCGCTTATAGGGAGCGGTCGTCTTACCATTGGGCTGTCCGTGCACGACCCATGACCATACCCAAACTTCTATATGTCGCCACCATGCGTCTACGACTTGGATTCATACATTCATTATGTATATTCTCGTACAGGTCAGACGTTGTACTACAAAGTAGCTTACTCCGTCATTAACCCAAGGTGCACCTCTCGCGCATTCGTTCCAGCCTGTGAAGGCAGTGTTGGCGCTCTCACAGTTTCAACGCCTGCAATAGTGAGTGTTACGCCAAAGCGGTGCCCAGGGTTTGTGTCCCTCCGCCACCGGTGACGAAGAACTGAGATTTGAACTAACGGCTACCTTAGCCTTCTAGTAATTCGCCACATACTACCAGTCCTACATTAATGAAACCAGGTGTCAGAAAATTATAAACTCTTCACAATACTGGAGCCATGTTATTAGACAAGCCTACGGAGGTCCTCAACTGCTGGGAAAAATGCGTTTGATATGATTTAATCGCCATTACTGAACTGGACTTGCAAACTACTACGCCGATCAGCACGTACCTTATATCAATCGACTCGTAATCTAAAGAAGAAATTAAATCTGTCGTCAGAAGTATTGATTAAATTTTATTAGCGCACTGTCCTTTTTTCTGAGGGCTGGACTGCTTTGCTTCCTTGGCTCCATGTGTTCTGTGGTTGGGTAGCTATATTGGGTGCCTCTCTCTTCTATGTCGTTTCCAATTTTTCTTCTACATCATCATCAGGCAAGTCCTCCCCACGCAGAGGCCTTAAATGCACTCTTTTCACCTAATCGCCCATTGCACTCTTACATTTCTTCTTTAGATTACGAGTCGATTGATGTAAGTTACGTGCTGATAGGCGTAGTAGTTTACAAGTCGAGTTCAGTAATGGCGATTTAATCATATCAAACGAATTTTCCCCCGGCAGTTGAGGACCTCCGAAGGCTTGCCTAATAACATGGCTCCAGTTGGAGTTTTTAGAGATGTTCACTCATCTTCGTCTGGAGTGCCTACTATGATATTCCTTATCGCACTATCCCCATACTTAGCGAACTTCTAACGCGTGTCTTTATTCCTCAGCACCTCAGTATCCCAATTCCTTCCGCACTGTTTCTTTCGTACGACTATTTACTCATCATCATTAGTGAATTGTGATCTGAGTCTATTCTGCTCCTGCAAAGCAGTGTTTTGTTATGGAATCTCTGTGTGGCCATGATGTACTCCAGCTGGAATCTTCCCATGTCTCCGGGACACTTCCAAATATACATCCTCCTTTTGTAATTCTTAGGTATAGTATTCGCTATTAGTAGCTGAAATTTCTTGCAGAATTCAATTAGTCTCTTTCCTCTCCCATTCCTACTACGAAATCCATATTCTCCTATGACCTTTCCTCTACACCAGGACCGGCCAAATGCTGTACTCTGTGTAAAAGTGCGGACGTGCGGTACAGGTGCGCACATCTCAGCCAGCGGGCCCAAGGAGTGGTGTTGGTATTGTCCTTATCATTCCATCAACATTTAGGAAAGTGCCGAGAGTGTAGTGTGTAAAGACTGGGAATTAGTAAGGGCACTAGTAACAGCGCAGTTGAGCGTCCCACAAATCAAATATCATTTTGTTTTTTAAAGATGGTATCTGTTCTTCCGGACGTGTTAAGGCTAACCGTCCATTGACGTTATTCTTCTGTGCTGGATGCACACGCATTGCCCGAACACTTACCGGACTCGGTAAGATTGTCTGCCGTGAGTAATCTGTGTAATAAGCAGGGGCACTACGGATGTAGTGTGTGGACATTAAGTTGGGAATGTGGGCCTCACGGGGAGCGCGCAAGGGATAAATCAATGCAGTCGCACTATCCTCTGTGCCCTCGGTGGCTCAGACGCATAGAGCGTCTATCATGTAAGCAGGAGATCCCGGGTACGAGTCCCGTTGGGGCACATGTTTTCAACTGTACCCGTTGATGTATATCTACGCCTGTCGACAGGTTAAGCTCTTGATTTCATTTTCATTTCAAATATCATAATCGTCATCATCAGCCTCCCGAAACCGCGACATCAGTGACTAGACACGTACACCAAAAGAGCAGCGACGTATCCACTTCCTTGTTTACTCGGTACCAGGAGCATCGAAGCACACTCAGTGTTGCTTCCCGCTGGCAACTGTGGCCTTACATGCGATTTACTGAGAAAAAGTAAATAACGGGAGATATGCGTTCTCAGACATTTAAACATGACTGGGAACTGCTATTCTGCTTTGCAGCAGAAAGTGGAAACTCACAGAGTTTGCTTTGCAGCCGAATAATAGGCGGCCAGCGTATAAGTTAACAGCTGAGAGACACTACAAGTCGTTTCATAAAGACGAGTGCAGTGTACTGAATATTGAAGAATGGCAAGCCAAATTAAGTTCGCTAAATAAAATGATTGAGGCACATCAACAAGATTTTAATGTAAGTCATAATAATTGATATCTCCTGAACTCTTCGTTTCTTGTGTTACACTCGTTTCTTTTCTATTGTACAATGTAACGTTTAGCGTTTTCCGGAATGCCAATCACGTCTACACTGCGAGCAAGTTTCAAAACTGCATTAAGAATAGCAAGATCCCGATAACAGTTTTCGGAAGGGGCGTTTATAGAAGACTGTGAAACGTCCCCTTAGAAAAATTAATGAATTACTGTGCTGATAAACCTCTTACATTATTTGATTTTCAAATAGCTGAGCAAAACTGAACGTATTCAGACATTACTCTCTTTACTTATTCTCATCAACACTAAACTGACAGACAATATTTTTTGCGCAACGCAATCTGACTGCCAGAAATCCCTACAAAAGAATGGCCCTGACTAACATTACCCTATACGGTTCACAAATCACTTACCTCACAAAAATCTTCGTTACTCGAACTACTGCAATACAGCGAGCTCCACTACTGCCATCTAAATAAAAGATTCAAACTACTGAAGCCATTATCTACTGATAAGCATAGTTAGCAAATGAAAGATTTTGATAGAGAACAAACAATGTATTTACCTCAATAGTGATCAAAAGAGATAATATATATGTATCAGTCCATGATATCCAATATTAAAAATTTACTCTCTCTGATGGACACACATCCAGATCGTCCGCTCTCAAAATTCCGCCATCTCACTCCCCACATCCACCACTGCTGGCGGCTCACCTCCAACTGCGCAACGCTACGTGCTGTTAACAGCCAACTGCCAACACTACAGTAGCGAATATTACAACAATGCCAACCAGCCACAGGCTGCACACACCACAGCCAGTGATTTTCATACAGTTCGCTACATGGCGTTACTAATATAAAAACCTAAACAGCCTACTTACATAGCCCCCATGCTCCCCACAAAAAAATTTACTAATTGTTTCGGGCAGTGGCCAATACAGATTTGAAAAAAATTTTCATAATCATAATTACAATAACAAAGAAATCAAATGCACACACTTATTGATACAATGTTGGTCAAAAGCTAAAATTTCCTCACAGTCCATAAAGACAGTCCTGATCACTCATCATATCAGTAATTACAGTTTTTTTTCACAATGTCTCATTAGTAAAAGAAATTGCAGACAGAAGTAGTGGATTTCCATGCAGTCTTGAAGAAGTAGTGTTGTCCTTCCAACGAAAAGACAGTGCTGACTCTTGACATGCAGACAGGCAACGGGCCACAACAGAGCAAACCCACAGCACAGTCAGTCGAAGTTTTGAAGAATATTGGTAGGTAGATCATCACAGGGCAGACCCACTGCAGTCTTGATAGAGATTATGGTATTGGTGGGCCACCAGAGGTGCAGACCCACTGCAGTCCTTGTAGAAATAATGGTGTTGGAGGGCCATCAAAGGTGCAGACCCACTTCAGTCCTTGTAGAGACGGCCAGCAGCCATCTGTTGCGGCTGTGCAGGTGCACAATCACCATCGAAGAGTCTTGTACTATATAGCAAGTCCATAAACCACCGCTTCAGCACTCACAAACTTTTTGGTGTGTCCTTAGAACCTGCAATGCTGTTAACCAGTCCCTTGCTGAATTATCAACACACGTGCCAGCACTAACAGTCCTTTTTTTTCACATATTGTGAATATACTATGACCAACAGAGATGTGGCAGCGAAATGAATGCTTACAAGTTAGGTAATTTGTTGAACTGGTGTCCATTAGAATTTTATAACATGAGAATAGAATTACAAAGATACAGAAAACATCATTAAAAACATAATAATACAGACAACATTTTTAGTAATACAGGCTTTACAAAAGAATAGAAACAAACATATACATGAGTGTTACAGGAATTATGACATAAGTAAATATATAAAATAATAAGAATAGTTTTCGAAACATTAATTTCACATATGAGCATTGAAACAGAACAGAATAAATAATGTCTAAACATCTCTACAAAGTACATAACATATTACTCGAAAAATTCTACACCAATACTCTTATTAGCTAAACACATAAAAACAGGAAAAACACAAATTCACAAGGGTACACAAACACATAGGGGGATAACACAAAAGGAAAGACAAGGTTCGTTTTCAGTGTAAGATTTGGAACTGCTGTATTTTGCAAACAATACTTTTTTTTTCTTGGAGACCTTCCTTCGTTCATCATTATTCCCAAAAAGTCCTATCTATACCTGCTTTCTGAATTTTTTTCATATAACTTCTCAATGCATTTCTTCCAACTCATCGCAACTCATTCTCTTATATAGTCTACACTCTCTTAAGCTAACTTAAATCTACTGAGCTCAGATGCATAAACTAAGGGACGAGGCAATGCTGCAACACATAACATATTAACACAAACAGCAATGACAAAAAATTCAACTTGGCAAAGCAAGCAGCAGCATATCTAAATTAGCAAAGCAAATGCAATATTACAACTAATATAAGGCAATGTGTAGCAACAAGGAAAATAAATCAGTAGTAAAACTGGCTTAACAGAGTAATACAAAGTGAAATTTAGTAGCACTATGCCTGGCAAACAGCAGCAGCAAATGCAATAACTTATATCTAAACATGACAAAGCTCAAGCAGAAAAAATATTACACTAAAGATGGCCATGTCTAATACCTATGTCACATCTTAACACTAGAGTGATGCATCACTGTGACTCACACTAGCAGACAAGTTACCAAGTCACTGACAAAAATTATGTATGCAAATCCTGTGAAGTGGAAATGTCATTTTGTGCTCCCTCGTTTTTTTTGGAAGTAGGTCATAAGATTATTAGTTACTGGATCTGTAGGCATAAAATATCTATATTAGTACATCTATTAAATTTAATTTTAACCAATGCTGCAGTGCAGCTAGAAACTAGATATTAAACGAAATGAGCAAATATATACAAAGCAATGTGTGAAACGTCATTCACTAGGCAAATGTCGTCTCCAAAGGCAGTAAAAATCTTTCAACTAGAAAGACTATAGACGTAAAAATGTTTCTCATCATTTCATTAGGCAATTTAGTAAATATCATAAATTAAGAGCTCCACAGGGTAATCACATGTTTTCAAGTTTGGGCGTGTGGTATTTGCGATGCTTTCTACAAAGAAATGTCAGTAGCGAGGATAATGGCCTCTTCTTTTCTCCACCTGTGCCTCTGAAAGGCACACATTAATGGCTTTTTTCCAGGCGACTGTCACGCAGCTGGTTGCTTACAGTGACCTACCTTCCTCACCGAAATATTTACGACATCAGTTTCCGATACTGTGACAGTTTGATACAAATAAAACTTCACAGGTTGAAATATTTGCGTTACAAATCTGTAGAAACAAAATTCTACAAATATAACAGTGTCCAAAAAATTTTCGTCTCCATTGTGATACATTCACACATTTACACACATTTCATAACTCTTAAAGTACGATTCTTGGTTTCCAACATTTTTTTCACAAGTCAGAGTCCCTAACCCCTACTCATTATTCCTTACCTTAATACACATATACATATTTGTCGACACTTCTTCAATATTTCATCATAATAAATACATAGCATAATCAAATTCCTCATATAGCATCAGCTTATTATCATAAACATGCCTCAACAGCATAATACACATTGTCATCATAATAATATCATAACAACTCAGCCAAATCTAAAAAAAATTTCGCAGCTTTCTGCAATAATTTCAAAACCTAGAAAATTCTCTGCTCATTTCAATAGCGTCATCTACCGCAATCGTACTTTAAAAATCGCGATCCCATACCAAATACACTCCTGGAAATTGAAATAAGAACACCGTGAATTCATTGTCCCAGGAAGGGGAAACTTTATTGACACATTCCTGGGGTCAGATACATCACATGATCACACTGACAGAACCACAGGCACATAGACACAGGCAACAGAGCATGCACAATGTCGGCACTAGTACAGTGTATATCCACCTTTCGCAGCAATGCAGGCTGCTATTCTCCCATGGAGACGATCGTAGAGATGCTGGATGTAGTCCTGTGGAACGGCTTGCCATGCCATTTCCACCTGGCGCCTCAGTTGGACCAGCGTTCGTGCTGGACGTGCAGATCGCGTGAGATGACGCTTCATCCAGTCCCAAACATGCTCAATGGGGGACAGATCCGGAGATCTTGCTGGCCAGGGTAGTTGACTTACACCTTCTAGAGCACGTTGGGTGGCACGGGATACATGCGGACGTGCATTGTCCTGTTGGAACAGCAAGTTCCCTTGTCGGTCTAGGAATGGTAGAACGATGGGTTCGATGATGGTTTGGATGTACCGTGCACTATTCAGTGTCCCCACGACGATCACCAGTGGTGTACGGCCAGGAGATCGCTCCCCACACCATGATGCCGGGTGTTGGCCCTGTGTGCCTCGGTCGTATGCAGTCCTGATTGTGGCGCTCACCTGCACAGCGCCAAACACGCATACGACCATCATTGGCACCAAGGCAGAAGCGACCCTCATCGCTGAAGACGACATGTCTCTATTCGTCCCTCCATTCACGCCTGTCGCGACACCACTGGAGGCGGGCTGCACGATGTTGGGGCGTGAGCGGAAGACGGCCTAACGGTGTGCGGAACCGTAGCCCAGCTTCATGGAGACGGTTGGGAATGGTCCTCGCCGATACCCCTGGAGCAACAGTGTCCCTAATTTGCTGGGAAGTGGCGGTGCGGTCCCCTACGGCACTGCGTAGGATCCTACAGTCTTGGCGTGCATCCGTGCGTCGCTGCGGTCCGGTCCCAGGTCGACGGGCACGTGCACCTTCCGCCGACCACTGGCGACAACACCGATGTACTGTGGAGACCTCACGCCCCACGTGTTGAGCAATTCGGCGGTACGTCCACCCGGCCTCCCGCATGCCCACTATACGCCCTCGCTCAAAGTCCGTCAACTGCACATACGGTTCACGTCCACGCTGTCGCGGCATGCTACCAGTGTTAAAGACTGCGATGGAGCTCCGTATGCCACGGCAAACTGGCTGACACTGACGGCAGCGGTGCACAAATGCTGCGCAGCTAGCGCCATTCGACGGCCAACACCGCGGTTCCTGGTGTGTCCGCTGTGCCGTGCGTGTGATCATTGCTTGTACAGCCCTCTCGCAGTGTCCGGAGCAAGTATGGTGGGTCTGACACACCGGTGTCAATGTGTTCTTTTTTCCATTTCCAGGAGTGTATATCATTCAAAACTCTCGTAGTATCACAATGGTTCCGAAAAAAATATGTACATTTCACAAAGTACTGACAAAGTACAGTTATCCAACTGTGTAATTGCGTTAACATGTGTCACTAATGTAGTAAAAAAAATGTTTGTCTCTCTCAGTTAAATGATCAGATAGCTGTGTAATTTATGTGTTAGAGAAATATGGTACCGATGTGTAAATTTGTATAAGCAAATACCATATTAGCTAGGGCTCCTTGTGCTTGCCAAACACATGGTACACAAAGTAAGCGTGTACACTCCTGAGGATTAATGTAATTATACCCTCGGTGTTACAGATTACAGCAATGGAATGAAATGTATCACAGAAAACATTCTATGTAAATCTAAAATCTTTAAAAATAAATGTTTTAAGGTCAAATTTAATCACTCAAATACGTGTCCTTTAGCGCTAAATGTGCGTCTTGCTGCAAGATAATTCTGTGGAAGTGTCGTGGTTATCGTCCTCCGAAAGTTAAGTTCTGCAGAAGTCAATGTAGTAACCTCATCATAAACAAAAGTGAAATGCTATGCATATAGATATCGTAGCTATTACACACAGTACCATGATCAAGAAAGTACTATACTGTAACGTATTGTTGTGCTATGAAAAAAGGCTGTTTCATTGTAGCTATCCCACAGAAGTTCCTACTAAAACACGTTTTACTTTCCAGAACAATTCATAAAAACTGTGCAGATATAAAGCAGATACAGCACAAAAGCAACAATGTAAATTGTCTCACACATTAGTAGTGTCGTGATATAATCGTGTAGCTGCCAAAGAAACCAAAAGCTAAGTCATATTTAATCTCACAGAATGTACCTCAAATAACGACTATCTCTTCAAGTAAACCAAAATGTTGCATTAAAATCTCATTAGCAGTATGTAAGCCATATATTCGTTAAGTAATCGTGCAACTAACAAGCAAGAATGTACACACACAATAACACTGTGTCGTCTGTTCACTATAACTTGTAAATACTGTCTAAATATGTTCCCTAGGTTCTAGACTGGATAGTTAACATCAAAACATCGTTGAATTTTAACAGTTTCTAAGCCTGACAAAGCATATTAGTAACGTGAATCGAAAAATATTATGGCAGAGACTAAGTTAAAAAGCAGATTATCTCTCAAGAACCGTTTTTACATGTGAAATGTGGTGCAATCCTTTACCCTTTCTAGTACGCAGAGTTTCAACTTCAAAGTAGTTATCATGTTGTATACGTAGGTGAAGAATGCTGGAATTTTTCTCAAGGTTAGCGTCTATGTTATTTTTCTCTGAGCTAGTCAGCGCACGTGGCTGCCTGCGGTGCAAGTCATTGTCTGTCTCTTTGTTGCCGCGCATCGTTATTGGGATTTGGAGATCTGACTTCTACAAATTCACCTTGTCGAGAGGGCCCTGCTCTGTTTGAATCCCGCCAGTTTTGATGGAATTCAGGTCTGTCGTTTTGTCAGTAGTTTACATAGTTTCTTGTTTGTCGGTCATGTGGTGGAGAATTTCTGCGTAACTGCGCGGTGGATCGTTGCGTCTGAAGTTATTCTGTCTCCCTTGATAATAATTATTTTGGTTCCCACATTGTCTGTTTCTCTCATTGTCTCTGTGATAATCATTGCTGCGGAGAGCTGATCTTTCCCTGTAATTATTACTACTCTGCCAACAGTTGTCATAAGGGTGGTGTCTGTTTTGGTCACGATTTACGTTGTAAGAATACCCTTGTCATGTCCAGTTATTATTTCTGTCGTCACGGAATTGTGGCACATGTGACCTGTAATTTTTGTGCTCCTGTTTTCGTGTTCCGCGATTGTCGGTGACAATTTCCAATTCTTGTAACAGTCCCTGAAAAGCTTCAATGTCGTCTTTGCAACGTCCTGCCAAAATATGTCGTAATTGTTCAGGTAATTTGATTAAGCAAATGCGGATGAGTTCTGAGGGGCAGTATGGGTTTCACAGGTACTGATTCCAGTGCAACATGTCTTCAAAATATTTCACAGGACTGGAAAATTCAGATTGTTCGAATTGTTTCATCATTATGATGCTATGTTTTACTCGGTCTTGTGTAGCTTGAGACCAATGTGCTGAGAGGAAGGCATGATAAAATTCTCCTTCACTGTGGCAATCGTGAATGACCGATTGCACTCTTAGAGGTGGTTCATTCTCTAAATAGCCACACATAAATTCTAATCTGAGCTCTAGTGACCAGTTGGGAGGAAAACAATGAGAGAACTGATGAAGCCACGCTTGTGGAAGAATGTAGTTGCCGGAATTCTTAAATGTTTTTAATTTACATCTAGTAATATGCAGCTAATAGTCAAAATCATCACGTCGGCAAGTCGCATATCGGTCATTGTTACTTCGTTTCGGCGGTTCCATCTCAAAATTCGGTGTACCTTGCCATTTTCTTTCATAATTTCCGAAGTGCCCCGTGTCGTTTTTTGTGGCTGTTCCATATTTCTATCTCCCTCTTCCCGTATCGGAGCACGAGTGTCCTCTGAAATACGTAATTCTTGTATTACCTGTGTCAGCTGATCTTGTACTTTCTCTTTGGTGTTGCGTATTAATTTGAGTCTGATTTTGTTTGAATTTCCTAATTTGTTCGCACTCTTCTGTGTCATTAAAGACTACCGGTTTTGTGTCATTCAGTTTATCATATACCTTCGTAGATAAATAATTTAGCTGATCCGAAAGTTCAACTACTTAATCTGATAATGAACTAATTTCCTCCATGTGTCTTTCTGAACCAATTTTCAGAGTATCTACTGTGTCCTTTAAGTTTTCCTAAGCTTTTACAAGTTGCGTAACCGAATCAGTAGATGCCACTGAGTCAATTTTAGCTAGTAAGGTCACATGGTTTTCATGAACAGTACTTTGCAGTTCTTTTATGGGTGCTTCGTGACTCTGTAATGCATTTTCATGCCGCGACAAAATAGGTTGAAAATGCTCACAAGCTTGTGTTTTTACGTCATTACAGACTTTTTGACATTTCGATTCAATGTTATGTATCTCAGTAGTTTAATCTTCACGTGTTTGTTCAAGCAAGGTGTCTAACTTCCGCAGATTTTGTTCCATTTTGGTTAACTTTTGAAGCTTTTGCTGTGTTTGTCTCTGATTTTGTTCCATTGTGTCTAACTTTTGAAGATTTTGTCCCATTTGTTTCTGATTTTGTTCAAGCGTTGTGTCTAACTTTTGTAGCCTTTGTCCCATTTGTTGCATTGATGGTAATAACAATGAACTGGTGTCTGAAACATGTTCCTCAGTGCTATTCGGCAGTGCATTTGAACCGGCAATATTCGTATTTTCAAAAGCAGAAAATGTGTCTTGACTTATTTGAGAAAACCGTGAGGACCCAAAACCTGAATCTACAGTATTAGCGAGATTGTGTCCTGACATTTCGGATTCCTGAGGCGGGCTGTTGGCGACCGATCGATCGATAATGCTTCCATGTTCACTAATTGTTTCACTGTCTACACCATTATTTGCAGACCACTCCATTTCCCTATGCACAGTTGCCAAATTACTACTTTGAACATTAGTTAATTCGTTACACGGTGGCGCTGACGCACTGCTTCCGTCTTCATTGTCATTTCTCGGTTTACTTTGGAGCCTAGTATTACGTTTTTCACATGCCATTATTGTCACAATATTTCACACGATATCACAGAAAAGCACAATTTGAAGAGCAAAATAAGAAAACACATTAATATAGCATTGAAAATAATATCTAGTTAATTGCAAGCGCAGCTGCGAAATACTTGGTGCAAATCTACATGCATGTCACAACTGTTTTACTGTACAACAGTGAAAAACTACAACTACAAAGGAATTATGCGCTAGCAATAAACAATAGCTGCACTAATCACACAAACTACAAAAAAAGTCAGAAGATTCCAGTGAAGTATCCTCGGCTGAGCAAAACTGAACGTACTCAGACATTACTCTCTTTACTTATTCTGATCAACACTAAACTGACACACAATATTTTTAGCGCAACGCAATCTGACTTTCAAAAATCCCTACTAAAGAATGGCCCTGGCTAACATTAACCTATATGTTTCGCAAATCACTTACCTCACAAAAATCTTCGTTACTCGAACTACTGCTATACAGCGAGTGCCACTACTGCCATCTAAATAAACAATTCAAACTACTGAAGGCACTAACTACTGATAGGCATAGGTAGCAAATGAAAGATTTTGATAGAGAACAAACAATGTATTTACCTCAATAGTGTTCAAAAGTGATAATATATATATCAGTCCACGATATCCAATATTACAAATTTACTCTTCCTGACTTACACACGTCCAGATCGTCCGCTCTCAAAATTCCGCCATCTCTCTCCCAACATCCACCACTGCTGGCGGCTCACCTCCAACTGCGCAACGCTACGCGCTGTTAACAGCCAACTGCCCAACACTACAATAGCGAATATTACAACAATGCCACCCAGTCACATACTGCACACAGCACAGGCAGTGGTTTTCATACAGTGCGCTACGTGGCGTTACCAATATAAAAACCTAAACAGCCTACTTACAACTGTAGCATTATTGGTGAGAACTTTTGTGTCCGACGAACGTTAGTACTTTTCAACAAATCTGCCTTGCCAAACAGACAGTGACATGACCTTTAAAAATTAGGGCCAGCGATGTGCACAGGCGGTTAACAAATAAGGCCAAGGACTTGGTTGCGTATTCTGTTGCGTTGGAGGAAGCAACAGATCTTACAGATATAGCTCAGGTAGAGTGATATAGATACGAGGTGTCAATAACATTCTGCGTGTAACAAAGGACGTTTTGGACCTAGCGCTTTTGAAAGATGCTACTACGAGTGGAGACTTACTCCAAGCTGTTGAGCAAGCGATTGAAGGTGTCGGTGTGGGTAGGAGTCCGTTAATCTCAGTGATCCCGGATGGAACACCTGCAATGTGGTGCGATCAGGGAAGACTCTTATCACTGATGCACAAAAAGCTAGAACGCACAGAACAAACTTTGTATGAAATTCGCTGCATTCTACATCGAGAGGTTCTTTGCGCAGAATCAGTAATATTAGAAAATATCATGCACATTGTTGTGCGTAATGTAGACTATCTGAAAACACATGGGCTTACTCATCGCCAGTTTCAGCAGTTCTTGGAGCAATTACGAGACGAGTAATGTGACACACCATGGTATACTGAAGTACGCTGGTTCAGTCGAGATAAAAAGCTAAAAATAATTTTTGATTTACTTTTGGCCTTGATAAATTTCTTACATGGGAAGGGGTAGAGTGAAGCGAAGTCAGAAGATCCTTGCTGGTTATCTGACCTTGCAGTTCTCGTGGATATTACGTCTAACATGAAGATGCTGCACGTCAGTTTGCAGCCTGAAAATAAGTTAATTTCTGACATTTCTGGAAAAATTAAATTCTTCACAAAAGAAGCTTGCTTTTTGGGCGAGCCTACTATTATCCGAAAACACTGCACATTTTCCTACTCTTGGTCTGGTCCAAGAAAGTGCTAGATTGCAATAATACGCGTCAACGATTCTAAAAATTTAGGAGAAATTTGGAGCACGAATTGTAGATATTAAGAGTGTGTCTCCTATCATTTGTTGCTTTGCGCGGCCGTTTCTAGCATCAGTTGAAGATGCTCCGAATCGTCACTAAATAGAACTGATGACTTACAGTGCAATACACGGGTGAAGGAAAGCTCTTCTGAGCATGAAGTACAAAAGAACTCTTCGTAAATTTTCCACATCAAGAATTTCCACACCTTCATCCGAAAGTTACACGAGTTATGTCCATGTCAGGATCTACTTATGTATGTGAACGGTTTTTCTCCATAATGAAAATGAATAAACCAAGCTGTCGATAGAGCATTAACGGCGAAAATCTTCGCAACTGCATGCGTTTATCAATGTACCGTACTTTTGCGCCAGACATTAACTTTACAATTTCCCATAACCAATGATAAACATGTTTCGGATATTTTTCTTTTTGTAATTTAAAATTTTTGGTAGCTGAGCCTCATCCTGTTCCATGTCATATAGGTGAACATTGTTACCTGAAAAATTTGATATTAATGTGATTGTTCGAGGTATAGTTACATGCTTAAAAATTATCCTTTAACTGTTGAGAAACATGTTTGATACCCTTCCATGAACGCTATATAGGTACCTAATGTGGGCGTAAAACCTATCCAGCATATATATGAACCAGTTGTTTTTATGATTTGCTTTAGACACGGCGGTGGAATAACACAATACAATCCCATGATTGCACTGCACACCGTGGAAAGAATACGAGAGTGCGTCAGATACAGTGTACCCCACCTAGCGGGTAAAGCGAAGCAGTGACAACTGTGCTTAGAGACGTATGCTAAAAGAACGACGACGGTTCAGTTTCCCTGTTTACACGTATGGTAAGTGTGCGCATTATGCAACAGTTCGGCACGTGTGCAGGATTTGTGGCCGGTCCTGCCCAAAGCCACATTCCAACCTTACACGATTAATAGATTATCACCTCTCTTTACATACTACATTACTCATTCTACCGCTAGCAATATAATTGGTTGTAAAATGTGAAAACTCTCCTCTCGCACTAAGGCAGTGTCTGCTTCCTTTTTTTGGCAAAGGTACCTATTTATACCAGAAGTAGTAAGGCATCGCTGTAGGTCTGTGATCAAGGAAGTGACTAACGTCTCGAGTAGAGTAATTATGTGATAAATGAAAGACACCGTTTCAAAACGAGCGACTCTCAGTTTGTTTGGTGAGGCAGAAGGGGACTTCGGTGTACGAAGATCTTTTTTGCAAGAGGGGGGGAGGGGGGGGGTGGTAGCTGCCCATCGCTTCTCATTACTGGGTGTATTACCAGACTCTAACGCTCGATGTGTCCCATTCACCGTGGCCTCCACAAGCAGTAGAGGCGAAAGAAGCAAAAATTTTGCATAGCTAAGTTTTGTTGTACAGCAAAAAATACGACAGTCTATTCCGTTCCTTAGACTTCGTGCTCAGCACTCAGAGATAGCGTTCCAAGTATCTGCTGTGAGCTCTTACAGGCACTTTTTGAAAAGAAACGCCACGAATAATTCATGAAGATGTGTACGGAAGTCGACATGTCTTTTAATTAATTAAAATATCGCCGGTGGCAGACGCAAGAGGAAGTAGGTGAGCGTCCGCGAGAATTACTGCTCCCGGGCGGGAGGTAAACTACGGAGCAGGAGGCAAAGAGAGGCAGAACGAAAATCACATCAAAGCTAGTTTTACTCCGCGGAGACTTCTTAAGGAACGAAATTTGTTTGCGTTACATTTCCACGCAGATGTTTCCCGAAAGCACTGTGCAGCGTTGCTGAAACCCCTAGCCGTAAACGGGGATGTTACTGCCTGGCGAAAGCGCGACTTTTCGAGTCCAAGTGGACTCAGGTTTTCACAGTTGTTCTTTTTCATCTCTACTGGCTTTAGTGATTTATACTAAAAGCAATTTGTTCGTCATAGAACGAACTAAGACTTACATAACTTTTGATTTCAGTTGCTTAAAAGTAAGGTCACTGTACCATTCTTCCATGGGGAAGTCGGTAGGTGTAATTCCTTCTTCTATTCTGAGGCATAGAAGAGACTGGCAGGAGTGAATGAGTGAAGGAAAAGGAGAAGCTGCCTGCTGTACGACTGGCTTACCAATACTATGCCAGCATGAAACGGAGAACGTATTCACTGTCTCCCGCTAGACATTAATGTTAAAATTCCTGGGGCTATTTTCGTTCCGTCGTTAGAACTACAAAAAAAATCCGTGTTATTTACACAAGACGCGTTCCGCTTTATTGAAGTAAAGCATCAGTAACGATTTGTAATTATAAATATTTACTATTTGTTTGTTTTTAAGATCTAAAAACAATTCGTCAACAGTATGGCGGCTTTTACTCACGGTGATAACTGCTTGGTTTCTCGTCTACATCGGGAAATTCCACCTGGTAGCATTTTAGTGTTTTTTTCATTAGAGAATGATACTTGTAGTGTAACTTCTCTTTGTTCTGCAGAACTATGCATTTCTTGCGTTTTACTCAGCACATTTTTCGCACACCACTGTTTACTTTATTTTTATGTTTCTAAATTTGTATTGTTATGTAGTGCAACCAACCTAACACTACCACTAATTTGTATTTAACGTATACCTTTTTTTAGTTCATTTTTTGTGTGTTTTTTTATTTAACTATGAAATTCGCTACTGGACGGACAGGAAAATTTTCTTTATAAGCATCTGGTCGAGATCTCATGTTGGAGCTTGAGGATTTTTTTGGGCGGGTCTCTGTTTCTCTCCGTCTATAAATGTGTATGTAACGTTTCTAAACGTGTTTTAAATTTGTTAGTTGGGTCTAATTTTAACTTTTTTACGTTCTTATTATTAGGGATTCTTCTTTTTTTTTCTATGTATTCTTTTTTTTTTCAATGAGGACGACCCTATTGCCTTTGTCAGATTTTATTGTAATGATGTTTTGTGCTTGCAGTTTCTTCTTTAGATTCTTAAGTTTTTTTCATCACTTTTTTTTAAATTTATTGTTTCCTTTTTTAATTTGTGTTGCTGCGTTTTTACTTTCTTCTTTTACTAACTCCCTAGTTAGGACTTTATTTCATTCCTGTTGCCTTCATTTCTATAGTAGGGATATGTTCAGAATCATAGTGTGACCTAGTATTTGTAATTCATTTGTTGGTGAGTCAATACGGTGTTTTAAACTTTTTTTCTAAGAGCCCTTGTTCGTTTTCATTCACTGTTACATCTGTAAGACTGACCATCCTTCAATGGAAATGGTGTGCGTGAATGTGTTTGTTGTTATTGGGTATTGTGTGGTGCAGTGTGAGACTTTCAATTTTATTGTTATGCTTTAGTCGTACTTCGTTAATAGCTCTACATGTGAACTATTCGACTGCTCAATGATGGAAATCGAAATTTCAGGATTATCTCATTTTTGCGTTATTTGAAGGCGAATTTCATAAAACCCTTGGTTTAGTGTATATTTTTCGTGTATAATGACTTAATTTTATGTTTCAGACAGGCAAATTTTTCTACTTTATTACTGTTCTATATCTTCACATATACAGGGTGGTCCATTGATAGTGACTGGGCCAAATATCTCACGAAATAAGCGACATACGAAAAAACTACAAAGAACGAAACTTGTCTAGCTTGAAGGGGGAAACCAGTTGCCGCTATGGTTGACCCGCTAGATGGCGCTGCCATAGGTCAAACAGATATCAACTCCGTTTTTTTTATATAGGAACCCCCATTTTTTTATTACATATTCGTGTAGTACGTAAAGAAATATGGATGTTTTAGTTGGAGCACTTTTTTCGCTTTGTGACAGATGGCGCTGTAATTGTCACAAACGTATAAATAGGTGGTATCACGTACATTGCGCCAGTGCGGACGGTATTTGCTTCGTGATACATTACCCGTGTTGATAGGGACCGTTTACCAAATGCGGAAAAGGTCGATATCGTGTTGATGTATGGCTATTGTGGTCAAAATGCCCAACGGGCGTGTGATATGTATGCTGCTCGGTATCCTGGACGACATAATCCAAGTGTCCGGACCGTTCGCCGGATAGTTACGTCATTTAAGGAAACAGGAAGTGTTCAGCCACATGTGTAACGTCAACCACGACCTGCAACAATTGATGATGCCCAAGTAGGTGTTTTAGCTGCTGTCGCCGCTAATCCGCACATCAGTAGCAAACACATTGCGGGAGAATCGAGAATCTCAAAAACGTCTGTGTTGACAATGCTACATCAACATCAATTGCACCCGTACCATATTTCTATGCACCAGGAATTGCATGGCGACGACTCTGAACGTCGTGTACCGTTCTGCCACTGGGCACAAGAGAAATTACGCGACGGTGACATATTTTTTGCACGCGTTCTATTTAGCGACGAAGCGTCATTCACCAACAGCGGTAACGTAAACCGGCATAACATGCACTATTGGGCAACGGAAAATCCAGGATGGCTGCGACAAGTGGAACATCAGCGAACTTGGCGGGTTAATTTATGGAGGGGCATTATGGGAGGATGGATAATTGGCCCCCATTTTATCGATGGCAATCTAAATGGTGCAATGTATGCTGATTTCCTACGTAATGTTCTATCGATGTTACTACAAGATGTTTCACTACATGGCAGATTGGCGATGTACTTCCAACATTATGCATGTCCGGCACATAGTTCGCGTGCGGCTGCAGCGGTATTGAATAGCATACTTCAAGACAGGTGGATTGGTCGTCGAAGCACCATACCATGGCCCGCACGTTCACCGGGTCTGACGTCGGCGGATTTCTTTCTGTGGGGAAAGTTGAAGGATATTTGCTGTCGTGATCCACCGACAACGCCTGACAACATGCGTCAGCGCACTGTCAATGCATGTGTGAACATTACGGAAGGCGAACTACTCGCTGTTGAGAGGAATGTAGTTACACGTCCTGCCAAATGCATTGAGGTTAACGGACATCATTTTGAGCATTTATTGCATTAATGTGTTATTGACAGGTAATCACGCTGTAACAGCATGCGTTCTCAGAAAAGATAAGTTCACAAAGGTACATGTATCCCATTGGAACAACCGAAATAAAATGTTCAAACGTACCTACGTTGTGTATTTTAATTTAAAAAACCTACCTGTTACCAACTGTTCGTCTAAAATTGTGAGCCATATGTTTGTGACTACTACAGTGCCATCTATCACAAAGCGAAAAAAGTGCTCCAACTAAAACATTCATATTTCTTAACGCTCTACACGAATACGTAATAAAAAATGGGGGTTCCTATTTTTAAAAAAACGCAGTTGATTTCCGTTTGACCTATGGCAGCGCCATCTAGCGGGCCAACCATAGCGCCATCTGGTTTCCCTCCTTCAAGCCAGACACGTTTCGATCTTGGTAGTTTTTTCGTTTGACGCTTATTTCGTGAGATATTTGCCCCGGTCACGATCAATGAATGAAATGTATGAAATTTTGGCATAAGAGGTATGTGTATGCTTGTTATAAAATCTGACGGTTTCAACTGTTTTATACAGAATAAAGAATACATAGAGGAAACAGAAGACTTCATCAACAAACACAACATAAAAAAGTAAAAATCAAACCGAACTAACACATTTCAAACACATGTTAAAAGCACATTAAAAAACATAGAGCACACATTTGCAGGCAGAGAAACAGAGACTTGTACAAAAAAGTCCTCAAACCTCCAACATGAGACGTCAACCAAACGTTCATAAAGTAAATTATCCTGTCTATTCAATAGTGAAATTCAGAGCAGCTCTTACGTACGTGCTAGCACAACAAATGCAGTCACAGCTCACGAAATACTAGAAATCAGAAAAAGATAGAGCAATAAGAAATACCTCCAACCCGGCAGAACATATAACAGACATTAAAATCCCTTGGCACAACAACACTGCTCTCATTTGATGTAAAAGTATGTACAGTTACATCCCTATAAAAGAAGCCATACAAATAATACGTCAGGCACACACAAATAAAACAATATAATAATTACAATTAATACCGCAACAAAATTATTTTCAAATCAATAATGAATACCACAAACAAGAAGAAGGTTTACCCACAGGTTTACCTATTTCGGGATCATTAATCAAAATTGTCATGAATCTTTTAGATGAACGTAAAAGCTGAAAACAGCAATTACACAAGGGCATAAATACTGTACACGAAAATATAAAATTCGCCATAGAGGAAGAACGAGAAAACTAACCCAACTCTCTAGATACAACCATACGAAAAGACCATTTGAAATATACAGAAAACCCACAGCAAGTGACATTATTTTAAATCCAACGTCAAACAACCTACAAAATTAGAAACAGGCTCCATCAGATACATGTTGAACGGACTGAACAGGATACCCCTAAGCACTTCTGATTACCAGAGACTGCTGGCCAATATAAAACACTTAGCATTAAATATGAACACATAGAAACAAGGACAGACAAACGAAACTGAAAAATCAAGATACAAATAATGAAAAAAAAACTAACCAAACTACATCAACATATATAACATGCTCCACCACGAGAAACTGGCATACAATGAAGTATCACAAAAAATGCACTTATAAAAGTGGTAACATAATCAAAAAGCACGGTATGAATATTGCTTACAAAACAAACAACTCAGTACAAATGCACACCCCAAAACTGAATTAAGAACCAAACAGATACCAACAATCTGGTATCTGTCAGCTGAGTTGCCGAGATTGTGAGAAAATACACATTGGAATTACTGGCAGGACATTGAATACAAGGTATAAAGAACATGTCAGAGCATTTATGTAAGGTACAAACCACTCAACATTTTCTCCTTGTTCGGTGTCCGTCTTCGTCCCTTCACTGCATGTGTTCCTGTTTCTATGCGTTTGGGCGCTGATGACCACGCTGTTTAGCGCCCGAAAACCTCAAACCACACACACACACACACACACACTCAACATTTGCAGTTCATGTAAAACAAGAATACCACAATACCAAAAAAGATATAAACATCATAAGAATCATTACAGGCATCCTTTCCAAGAATATATCCACTTTCACAAAGCATTAACCCAAAACAAACAGTTACTCAATGACCAAAGAAATATTGAAAACGTGACACTACACAAAATTACTGAAAAATCTCATGTAGAAGAGAAAAGCCTTTCCCCTCCCCAGTTTATCATGGAATAGTTACATATTTTTATTTTTATAATTATATTTTATGATTTTGGTTGGGGTGGCTTGAAATATTGTGGCCTAGCATGAGACTTTTAATTAACTTGTATCTCGATAACACTCGTACGGACATCGGCTGCCCCGAAGTACGTACGTTATAGTATTTTTTAAACACAACGCTCGATTTAACGGCTTCTGATAAATAGTTTGCGTGAGCGTTGATATTTAGAAACGAAAATATACGTATTCTTACTTAAACTGTAATTATTAATATGGGTCTCAGGGGCTACTTGTTATTTATGTACCAAATGTCACAAAGATTAACTGAGATCTTGCGGAGCTAACTGAATATACTGATTTTCAATATTTCTTGTTCATTATTTGCAAGGCAAAATTGGAGAGAATCTCATCTGCCGTTAGGCGGCCGAAATGAAGTGCTGTGAATTTTGGTAAATGAAATTTATCACTATGCTTTTTACCTTCGAAATTAATGAAAGATGAAACTTGAGAGGTCTCTCGCATTTACATTTAATATTATGACATGAAATTTTAATTAAATAATACAGTCAGCGTAATGGCCGACGAAATGCTGCCAGGGGAGATGAGCTCCCTGCACTACGAAGTTCTGTAAAGATGTTGTTAATTATAATTCATGGTTGCGATCATCGAGGTGACAATTAAGTCAATAATACACACTTTCTAATAACGATTATAAGCATATTTTACTAAATTACAACCAAACTTACATTAAATATTATCCCTTGTCCACTAAAGTACGAGTATCCCTTAGCGGCTCCCCATCTTACTTACAACTAATCATGACGTCGCCTTCCGGCTTAGATCTTTCTTAATGTGTGACTTTGTAAGTACTGCATCTTTTACCAGTCAGTACAAACTTTAATTTTATTAATGTATTATATACTTAATATGTTTTAGAACAGTTAGTCTAATTCTGAAGACGACGCTCATAGTAGCGTTGAAATCTGGTTAATTTTGAATTAATACTTGTGACCGAGGGCTTATTTGTTCTAGTATAATTCTGACACGGTCACTGAACCGTAGCAGCTATGTTCAAAGTTAACTTATAAAGTTTTTCCATGGATATACTTTCTCACGTGCTGCCATAGCTGTTCATAGAACGCTTATACAGCATTTCACATTCGTGCCATAAAGTTGCACATCAGGAATTGGTAAGGTAACACTTAATCCTTAATGTAACCCTGCAAAAAGGATCAGGAGGTTACGTCTGGTGAATGTGGTGATCAAAACGTTGTATTTTCAGAGAAACAGGCATGCTTCAGAGCACCGTGGTGAAGATTTTACACAAAAGAGCGATTCTCCATTCATACAAAGTGGTATTCTTGCCAACTTCACAGCCAGATGAGAGGCACGGTGAAAAAGAAGAGTCCAATAATTCAGTTCTGCAATAAGCCATACATTCATTTTCGGCTCATCTTTTAAGTGCCGTTATCCCGATACATGTGTTCTACGACCTTCAGATCCGGACTCTATGCCTTTACTTTCCCGAAGATTTTCATATCATCCTTTGATGGTACTGAGATCTAAAATCAACGAATAAATAAATACGTACTGCCCATTGTTGTAAAAGATGTAGGCCAGTGTTTGGAGTACTACTGTAGACTATGTTTTAAACAGATGATTGAGGGAGGCTAAAGATGGAAAAGAGAAACAGGGGAGGAGGGGATAGCGTATGTCATATTAGGATCGCTCAGTGTGTACAGCACTTGCTCACAAAAGGTTAGAGCCCTAGAGCTGACACGGTTTTAATCTGAAAGTAAGTTTCCAATCCAATGCAGGGTGTTCCACTACTTATCTAGTTTTACTGTGATAACCTAATATATTGTAGTAACTGCCCCGAGTAAAGATAATGTGGGGGCTATATATATTATCAGAGAAGTCCTTAGTCTCTTGTCTACTTGAGCAGCATTTTTATGCGGCAGTCTTAACACAGCTGTCCATTTATTCATAATTAAGTGTCCCGTTCAAATGGCTCTGACACACTATGGGACTTAACATCTATGGTCATCAGTCCCGTAGAACTTAGAACTACTTAAACCTAACTAACCTAAGGACATCACACAACACTCAGTCATCACGAGGCAGAGAAAATCCCCGACCCCGCCGGGAATCGAACCCGGGAACCCGGGTGTGGGAAGCGAGAACGCTACCGCACGACCACGAGCTGTGGACAAGTGTCCTGTGGTTTCCCTTCCCCATCTCTATGAGTTGTGAGCTTCTCTCTGTTTGCAGTGTTCTCTTGAATACTGGGGTAAGCATGGCTCTGAGGCATTTTGTTTATGTGGGTTGCACACTTTCAGTGGAAAGCTCACATTCAGGGGTAATTACTACCTGGTTTATGACCCTTGGGTGTTGATATATGACTCTTGGGGACAAAGCATCCTTCTGAGAAACCCCCACTCCTCTCTGAAAACCCCAACTCCACATCCTTATCAGTTCTTATCGTTACAAGGTGTATTTGCGAGCCTTTGAGGTTTCAAATGCCTTATACCCTTTATAATTCACCAACCTTAAATTGGAGAATAACTCGAATTCCAATCATTAGCTATTGCTACAAGAACAAAATGCACCTAAAGTGAACTCATTGTTGACAGTTTCAACTTGACCCAACAACATTTCGGTAGCAACCAAAAGCCAAATTCTCAAGCTGACTTACCTAACTTCAGTTCAGTAACCTAACTGTACCAATATCGATAGTGTACAGCTATAAAACACGTGCTAAAATTTAAAAACCTTTAAAATTCGACAAAAGAACCTGTTACTACTACTACTACTACTACTACTACTACAATTCAGCAATAGTTTCTTGGTATTAGATGGCCGTCTTTGACGAGCGCAGCGGTAGCCACGCGCTTGGAGTAGCTATACCCTTTGCCGCCACGGAGTTTCATAAGGGGAAGCTACTCTTAGGATCTGATCTTTCACCTTCCTTTCATCCACAACGCATTTTATACAAATTTTTACATCAAGAAAAGTAAAATTTTTCTTTAGCTTATGCTATGAGGTGGGGTCTCTGACACCCCTATGTTTAATCTGAGATTTAAGGCTTACAACGTATAAAATTTTTAACTACTATTACATAACAATAATTTCTGCACTAATTTACGAATTGTTTAAATACATATTTTTCCTTTTATTCCACTAACTAACATCTACAGTAGTTTACTTTTTATCACACGGTATCACATACTTTGTGCGTTTTTTCAATAGTACACATGAACTTACTGTTACAGAACTGGAGTTTATATTTTGAAAAGTAGTAATTCTCTTTAGTAAGTAAATATTCGTATGAAACTAAATACTATGGTTTAATTTTGTACATAAAAATTGCGTTTGATGCTTACAAAAGTAAAGTCCACCAATATGACGTCGAGTTCTGAGATCTACATTTTTCTTTGATCCCACAAAGAACAAATTTTAGTTTAGCTAACACTTTAACAACCTTCTTCGAGAAACAGAAAGGTCTCCATCAGAATTACTCTTTAAGTTATTCCTCTGAAGGATAGCGTTTTCCGCTAGCGCCACTGTTCACTGGTTATTGTAAAATCGTCTTGTAAATTGGAAAGTGTAAAAGTATTCAATTTGTACAGTCCTTTATGAGCGAGTTACAAAATTTTCGCGCAGTCTGAGAGACACACCTCGTGAATTAAGGACAAATACAGCCACATAAACGTCCATTTTCCACTTACCGTTGATCAATGAATAAAGCTGGGTAACAGTTCGTTTCTTGTGACTAACGTCTCGCATTTTATAGAACGTTACCCGAGCGAGCCGTTGACAAACGCTGAGCTAGACTGCCGACAAACGAATGAGATGTAGATGTTACAAAGTCTCTGGGATACAGAATCTTGCAGTAGCAGCTGGCACGCAGGAATCTTTTCCGTAACTTTAATGCAACGTGGAGAGGGTGAGAGCGCATTTTGCTTCTGTACCGACTTCTTCAGGGTTCCTTTTCGCCTTTGTTCACGCTTCATTGTCTCCAACACCAGTGCGCACCCAGCTCGTTTCTTTGTGCCCCATCCGCATTCGCGCGAGTTACAAAGTGTCGGCAGCTATTGCTGCAGCGCCGCACCGCTGCGACGGCATTGCAGTGGAGGTGGGTGGGGGAGGTGGGGGGGAAGGGGAGTGTCGGCACCAGTTTCTGAGCCGGTAATGAGAGTACGGAGTGTTCACCACGCAGCAACGCCACACCCCCTCTCTGTTGAAGACTGCGGCTGTCACGGCACACACTGTTATGTATCCATGGTTTCCTTTGCAGCTGCCTAGATTTTTTTTTATTTTCAGTACATCTACTTTTAACCTCGGGTGTGCTAGAAGATTGAGAAGACTCTTCTTTGTCCCCTATTCTATTTCAGTCATATATTGTGTCCAGAAAGGGAAAGCACCTTCACCTACACACACACACACACACGCACACACACAAGGGTCAAGGTTTCATACTTGGGACGGCTGTGAATCTGTAACAACTAGTGCTGTTTTTCTGGGGGAACGCTGGGGGATGCGTACCCCTAAACATTTTCGTCGACAATGTATTTTTTTACGATGTTGAAACTTGGAAGAATGCCAAACATTTATTTCATGGACGTAATTTTATTTTTCCTTTTTTTCGTGTTGGTAATTGCAATACGAACGATACCAGTGCAATTTTTAGTGGGAAAATCAATGTCATTGACTGTTTGAAGCATTTCGAAGCTGCTGCAACCATTCTCGAGAAATGAATCGTTGGCAGCCAGTTCGACAAGCATGTAGTGCCTTCGCCCGCTAATAGTGGCTGATGGTAGTGCTAAACGGATATGCGAACGCTCAAATCGCGTGCTTCATTGCAGGTGATGTAAACTGAAGTGTTCGATACCACTTTCTCTTGTATGTGTGTTTCTCGGTATCGCTTGCTTCATTTGAGCTGTAAAGTCAACTGAAGAGTCCGATACCATGTTTCCTATAGTTCGACATGTTGATGACGTCATGGCTAAAAGCAGACGGGTGGTATCCCATGCTTCAGTTATAACTAATTTTTGCTGTATTATATCCCATGCCGGAGTACCTTCAAACTCTTTTTAGAAAAAATGCACTGGTAACAACTATGTTCAAATCACGATCTCCGGAAAGACCTGTCTATTTATTGTTTCTCTTCAATTATCTCTCAGAATACGTTTTTGTTTGTCCTAACGTATGGGTTTCGACAACAGTGAAAATGCACCTAAAAAAATTACAAATAACAAACCATTAGTAAGCAAGGAACTTTGTGAGGACTGAAAGTAAAACATAAATTTCGTGCTTTTGTTTCATGTAATCCATAAAACTACCAAAGTGTGGCGAAACATTTTCTAGTGCGTTCTAGCGAGACAGCTGCAAACTTAGCATGCCTTTCCTAGAGGAGACTGAACTGTCAATGCCAAAAACAAAAAGTATTTTAACACCATAAAAATAATAAACGTCTATTAATAAGACATAAAAATATAATAGATGCAGAGAGAGGGATTCCAGGGTGTGGGTTTAGCCTCTGTGTTGATTTCCCTTAGTTGTAAGCAGCGTACATTGCGCCATATCGAGGCTGGCACGATGCCCTCGGCCTCAGGAAGCTTAGCGTGCTATAGGCCACAAGGGTTGCACTCCGGAGAAGCCCCGCCCCTAAATATTTGCAATGTGGAGCATAATGCCATTTCTTGCACTGGCCTTACGTATGGAACATACCTGTTCGAAACACATCATTAAATTTAAAGAGTTATGTAAAATGTTGACTGTCATTGTTTAAATCCCTATGGAAAAAATTCCAACTGCTTCACGTTAAATTAAATTCTATGGAACATTATTGAAAAACCTATTGTTAGACACCTATTTGGTCAGCTCCAACTTATAGATTGTAATTACGGTCCTTCCTTTGTATATGTCTGTATTTCTTCGATATCTCTTTTATCGTGCAAGATGGGTTTTTAGAGAAATTCGTCTGTTTGTTGAGCTGCATTTTTATGTGGGTACACAGAATTCAGAGCGTAAAGCCCTCCGTGATTCAAGGCATATATCTAGTATCATTAGTCATGGGAGTCTGTTAAGTATTCTTGTGATAGATTCATATGGCACTTGTAAATTATAGATTTCAGCGATCAGTCGACCCTTTCAAATTTTATTGGCAAATCTAAATTTCAGCTAGAAGCCAGCCATTCTCAATGGACTATTATTTTTGCTCAATGCAGTTCATTGAACTGTGGATGAAGCCCGACCAGCAGGCATTACATGCATTGAGCAAAAATAATAGTGCACTGAGAATGGATAGCATCTAACTGAAATCTATATCTGCCACTAAAATTTAAAAGGGACGACTGATCGCTGAAATCTATAATTTACAACTCAATATAACAGTCGCTGAGTGCAACAGCTTTCCCAGTGGACGGTAACCAGATGAAGACTCATACTGAGTAAATAAATCCGTGAAGAAGTGTACAGTTCTGCTCTGAAATCATCCGTCCCGCACTCTCCCCCCCACCCCCACCACTCTCCCCCCCCTCTCTCTCTCTCTCTCTCTCCTCCTCCTCCTCCTCCTCCTCCTCCTGTCTCTCCCTCTCTCTCTCATATTTAAGTACCTGATTCTAAGAACCTTCAACATCGCAGCGCGTCAGCAATAGTTGGTTAATACATTAAAAAACTAGAAACCCATCTCGACTGCGTAAAAAGCACCTAGTGTTAACCTAGGTTTCGGCGTAGATAACTACACCACACGCAATAAAACCCACAAGTGACTAAGAAGACCTTTGTCAATGATTAAAAGAACACCATAGCTATAAATTTATAAACGAAAAAAAATTAAAATACAAACAGTACATATGTACAAAGTCTAAACCACTACTTAACTTAATGGTGTAACCTCCACCTCACACCGGCCTACGTTCGATGGGCCATGACCCGCCATAAACTGCAGCTACAAGTGGTCGCTCACTTACACGCTCGACCCGCTACCTATGCACATGCGCAAGACAAGGGAAGTTACATGAATGCGCGTGCCCATACGAATACATGAAAGTTTATACATGGGTCGTGGCTAAATAGCCCTTATATTCCCACCGTGGATCAACGTATATCAAAAAATAGAATGGACAGAATAAGCGACGAGCTGAATACGAGATGAACCCTAAAAATAACCGCACACGGTTGCTTATGCTAGGAAAGAAACATGACAACAGGAGGAACTCTTAAAAACTATTCCTAAAGCCAATAGTTAGCCTGGGGGGGGGGGGGAGTTGCCTATGTAAGGGATAGATATCGTTGCCACTTGTTTGTCAAGTAACTTCCCTTGTCTTGCGCATGTGCATAGGTAGGGGCGTGTAAGTGAGCGACCACTTGTAGCTGCAGCTTATGGCGGGTCATGGCCCATCGAACGTAGGCCGGTGTGAGGTAGAGGTTACACCATTAAGTTAAGTAGTGGTTTAGACTTTGTACATACGTACTGTTTGTATTTTCCTTTTTTTCGTTTATAAATTTATATCTATGGTGTTCTTTTAATCATTGAGAAAGGTCTTTTTAGGCACTTGTGGGTTCTATTGTTCTGAAGAATGTGTAGTTATCTACGCCGAAACCTAGGTTAACACTTGGTGCTCTTTGCGCGATCGAGGCGGGTTTCTAATTTTTTAATATATTACCTGATTTTGTTAGGATCATTGTATTTGACACAAGATATTTGCCCACGTCCGAGGCTCTGCGGCAGTTTGCTCCCTCCTAGACATACGAACTGAGGCTTCTGCAAATTGATTATTGAAGCCTTTTATGTGCGTCACTGAAAACTTAAATGCAGACATGAGGACTGTACAACGTGTTATCCTGCAGATTTTTTGGGACCCCACCTAAACCCAGTTTGAAGCTGTTATACTCGAGATAGAAGTGAAATTTCTCTGAAACCAATAACAAGGTCAATGCTTCCATGTAATTAATTGAATACCTCATTTTATCGATGGACGGGATCCTGGACACACAAGCAGTAGACCAGCGTTCCCTTTACCGCTCCTGGAACAGAACCGCTCCTATCCTAGCATAAGATGCGTCTGTTTCAAACATAAATTCTGTCCAAAACCTGGAGTCGCTAGAGCTGGCACTTTAGTTGAAGGAAAGTTCAGAAAGTGACAAATTAAGTGTGTACTCTTCACAGTAAGACTGATTTCCGGTAGGTGCTCCACATCTTGCCGCAAGACATCAAGATGTTCCTTTAAAGTGCGAGTGTGAACAATCACGTCATTCAAATAATTATACGCAAACTGATATATAATCTCTGAAGATGGAAGCAGATAGATGCGATAGCACTGCTGCTCGTGTCGGCAAATCAAACATGACTCTGGTGAATTCCTACAGATTCCAAACATTACAGAACGCTGTAAGCAGTTGGATTTTTTTGGTTAAAGATACTTGATAACAGGCCTGATTTAAATCTAATATGGTGAAATAATGGGCCCCCATGAATTACATAAAGCAATTGTAAAGATCCAGTTACAGAACTGATTGTAACACAACGTTCTGGTTTAGAAACCAGTAGCCCATAGGCATTCGGTATCCCTTAAGTACTGTTTTGGGAAGCCAGAACATAAGGTCCGCATAGGTAGAGTGGAGTTCTTAATGACTCCACCTTTCTGCAGCTGATTAATAATCGGTTTCAGCTCCTGCATCTTGGATGTGGACAGGTGGTAAAGCGGTTGCCATACTTCCACCTGATCATTTAATTAAATGCCGTATTCTATCTAGTTTATAACACCCAGTTGGTCGGTCAAAACATCAGGGAATCGACCTACAGAATTCAACAGATGCTGAACCCCTCCTGGATTGATAAGATCCGGTTATACGATCAGCACGTTAATATCTCAGAGCTGACTGTGTTCACACAGCCTATATTTTAAATTGGAGAAAGGAATTCTTCCCAGTATAAACAAAATGAAGAATGTTCCGTGCCTATTAGGAAATTCAATGACCCAGACAAATCCTGAATTTTCACATTTACTACCGTTTCTGAGCGATGGAAACTGTTTCCCACTCACAGTACGCCATAATTTGTCAACCAACTGCAAGGATGGGTGTTTAAAATGTACGTGTGACTTTGGTACCAATGATAATCCATGAAGGACTGGCATCTCCTTGAATCAGGTAGGCTGCAAACCGACTCCAGATTGCTTACAGTGCAAATGAACAGAAGGCCACAGTTCATACCCATTAGCTTATTACAACCTTTTGGTGACAAACCGTATCGTCGATACCATCAGCTGTTCTAAGATTCGGCCTTCTAAACCTATAAACACTATTCACGTGCCTCGACTGATTACGCTGAAAGCGATTTCCCGAACGAAAAGCACTTTGTCTAGTTCTTTCCGTCCTCAGATTCACTGAAACTGCTTTTATTAATTTGTGGTCAGTTGTACTCCTCTTTCTAACGTTAATGCGAATGCTTTTCATGTCACTACTAAATGATCAATCTCCATGAAATCCTTAGGCTTTCCTGTGAAAATCACTGAGAAGTGGTCCTCAGGCCTCATCCCCTACAGAGTATTTTTAAATGTCATTTTCGGTAGTCTCTAAACATTGTGCAACTCTGTCTCTACTAATGTCCTCTGCATATTGGACAAAACGTTCATTTCAACCCTGCACTCTAAGATAATACTGACTAGTTAACTTGTCTATCCACCTTCTAGAGAGGTTTTCATCAACAGTTTTCCTGTGTAGTCCCTCCAAGGACCACTTATCAAGGATAATTTTGTTACCAGGTTCACTCGATCTGCCTCTTATCAGAGAGTAATTTGGAAGAAATCAGCTTGGTGCTGCAATTCAACAGCTAATTGCAAAAATTGCACCATGTCCACACTGATCTCAGTAGATAAACTCTACGCTGAACTTCTCTAGCAAGCAAGTTGTGGAGTTTATTAAAGCAGCGCTGCATTCCTATTTCACCACCATCCAGTACACCACCCCGCTCCATACTAATGTTAGCCCCATGATTTCGACATGTCCATCCACTTGAAGCCATTGCTTAGAAGTTGAAGTTCTAGCACTTTTGTTATAATTTTTAAAGAAAAAATCCTGATCCGATTGTCCAAGCGGCTTAATTCCGACTGAGCATGTAATATTTACATATGCAGGTTATAGCTGCCCTGTAAAATTTCAAATTAGCTCGCACCATGAGGTCAGCAGCCACATCTGCTTGCTGATTTATTCAACTATAGTAGACAGATCAACGCAATATCCAATCTCTGTGTCAACTCCATCACGATTCTCTCAGTAACGTGACTCCTTAGACAGAGTTCATAGTGTGAGATGCAATTCACTTCTCGGGTGACCAGTTTTGTTGGTGGGAAACAACACAAGGAAGGCGATCAAGCAAAGGAATTCTGTTAACTCGATTTCCCCAAATTGCCAAAATTCCTTGTATCACACATACCATACAACCACGCTCTGCTACCATTGAAACGATAGCAATGTATGGAGCAGGAAGTATACGTGCTACATCCCAAAATACAAAATTCTTTTACTAATTTTATTTGCTTCCCAGATGTATAGCCTTTAAACCAGTTAGCCAATTCTTAATTAATGAAGTTAAAAAAAATTAGTATCAGTAATCAGTATCACTTTAAAGAACAGCAAATTCAACGGTTAGCATGGAGAGAATTTTATGACAATAATTTCAAAATAAACTTTTTCTACGATTAAGAAATAACGAGAAAACTTCAGTCACTAAGAGCAATGTCCTTTTTTTAAGTAAGCACACAGATCCAATGGATTTTTGCACCATTCCAAACTCATTTCCCAAACATCATCGTATCATATATTAATTCTGTTACAAAATCAATACACTGTAGCATCCCAAATTATTACAACATAAGAGAGGAGAGTCACAAATAACCAGCGTAAATCATCACATAAAAGAGGACACACGCACACAACTGATACAAATGCAAGCAATGAAAATTAACTTCCAAGTTACATCCTCACACACTAACATTAATAAGCAATTCTTGGCATAAGTTTCGCAAGTGAAATATACTTTACATTAAAAAGTACACATTAAAATGCCTAGTGTAATATACTGCTGAGACCCACATCAGTTATCCTTGATAAGGTGTTACATATCTCATAAATTGCTAAAGACTATGGCTTTAACTGGCAGAGTGAAACATGACATTCCATGGAACACCTATCCAATACAACAGCATACAGTTACGTTTATTTTTAACTCCCCAAAATGTGGCCAGCAGGATTACAAGAAAGTGGGTCTTTAGCAAATCTCTAATGACTAGTGTAAATTAAGTAAAATCCAGGCTCCCCATATTCAGAAGGACTTCAGTGTGTTTTTGAGCTTCACATTATGTCTTTGATGTAAATACACTCCTGGAAATGGAAAAAAGAACACGTTGACACCGGTGTGTCAGACCCACCATACTTGCTCCGGACACTGCGAGAGGGCTGTACAAGCAATGATCACACGCACGGCACAGCGGACACACCAGGAACCGCGGTGTTGGCCGTCGAATGGCGCTAGCTGCGCAGCATTTGTGCACCGCCGCCGTCAGTGTCAGCCAGTTTGCCGTGGCATACGGAGCTCCATCGCAGTCTTTAACACTGGTAGCATGCCGCGACAGCGTGGACGTGAACCGTATGTGCAGTTGACGGACTTTGAGCGAGGGCGTATAGTGGGCATGCGGGAGGCCGGGTGGACGTACCGCCGAATTGCTCAACACGTGGGGCGTGAGGTCTCCACAGTAAATCGATGTCGTCGCCAGTGGTCGGCGGAAGGTGCACGTGCCCGTCGACCTGGGACCGGACCGCAGCGACGCACGGATGCACGCCAAGACCGTAGGATCCTACGCAGTGCCGTAGGGGACCGCACCGCCACTTCCCAGCAAATTAGGGACACTGTTGCTCCTGGGGTATCGGCGAGGACCATTCGCAACTGTCTCCATGAAGCTGGGCTACGGTCCCGCACACCGTTAGGCCGTCTTCCGCTCACGCCCCAACATCGTGCAGCCCGCCTCCAGTGGTGTCGCGACAGGCGTGAATGGAGGGACGAATGGAGACGTGTCGTCTTCAGCGATGAGAGTCGCTTCTGCCTTGGTGCCAATGATGGTCGTATGCGTGTTTGGCGCCGTGCAGGTGAGCGCCACAATCAGGACTGCATACGACCGAGGCACACAGGGCCAACACCCGGCATCATGGTGTGGGGAGCGATCTCCTACACTGGCCGTACACCACTGGTGATCGTCGAGGGGACACTGAATAGTGCACGGTACATCCAAACCGTCATCGAACCCATCGTTCTACCATTCCTAGACCAGCAAGGGAACTTGCTGTTCCAACAGGACAATGCACGTCCGCATGTATCCCGTGCCACCCAACGTGCTCTAGAAGGTGTAAGTCAACTACCCTGGCCAGCAAGATCTCCGGATCTGTCCCCCATTGAGCATGTTTGGGACTGGATGAAGCGTCGTCTCACGCGGTCTGCACGTCCAGCACGAACGCTGGTCCAACTGAGGCGCCAGGTGAAAATGGCATGGAAAGCCGTTCCACAGGACTACATCCAGCATCCCTACGATTGTCTCCATGGGAGAATAGCAGCCTGCATTGCTGCGAAAGGTGGATATACACTGTACTAGTGCCGACATTGTGCATGCTCTGTTGCCTGTGTCTATGTGCCTGTGGTTCTGTCAGTGTGATCATGTGATGTATCTGACCCCAGGAATGTGTCAATAAAGTTTCCCCTTCCTGGGACAATGAATTCACGGTGTTCTTATTTCAATTTCCAGGAGTATAAATTCAATTCATAAATAGCATTCTCCTGCATTCCCCTGTAACTCGAGGGAAAAATTACAGCTAAATGCAATACTCCATCATATTAGTCATCTCCTCTATTTATGGGATATCCAGCTGATGAAATTACCCCATCTGACATGTGGCATAAACAGTTGTCGCAATCCATCCAAAACACAACTTACAGCTTAACAGCCTAGACCATGCAATAACTACTAAGAATACAGACCGAGTGGGAAACGCACAGGCATACTTGGCAATAAGTTCACTCCTCCACCTTTTCGCTTGCCCACTGTCGGGGCATTGAGCAACCCGCCACTCAGTGACAGAGTAGCAGTACCTCTGGTGAATTTCCTACTTATCAATACAATTAATCAAAACGATGCTCGAAATACTCATATATCCCCAAGCTTGTGTCTTGCTTATATTTGACTATTGCTCTCTGTCTTTATAGTTGTCTGTAGTAGTGATTGTACCCTATCATCAGGTAAAATAATGATTAAAAATCAACACTGTCAGGCTACACAGAAACAATAATGAGCATTACACACGGTGGTTGCGTGACAGCACAATATCGGATTTTGTTGTGTCTAGTGATGTGTATTGTGCAGTCAGTGCTACGTCATAAGCAAAGTGATAGTATAGTAGTACAGTAAGTATAAGCTACAGATCAGGTGAGTAAAGTAGTTAACGTGGGATATATATCTTATAATTGCTTTGAGGGAAGAGGTAGCCTACAAATGGACATAAAGGTGGAGACAGTCATTCTGGAGAAAGCTAAAGAAAGATATAGTGATAAGCGACTGACGCGACACTGTCATGGTAATACAGGATGTAGACAGTATTGTTATAGTGGAACACAGTTTGAATCAGGAGCAAGAATAGAATGAAAAAAACTACACGCAACTGATGTATTGAAAGTACTGCTTTACAAAAATTGATTGCCAATATAGTCATTTCGTGGTCAAAATGGTCAATTCAGTAATAAAATTGATGCCCAGAATGGTTCATTAAGCTATGACACTGACGTTCAGAACAGCTAAGTAGAAGCTCAGGTCAAACAGTCAGTTACACAACTGAACAATATAATAAATACTCTGTTTAGAAAACTAAAATTTGTGACCTAAATTTCAAATTAGATACCTACCTGGACTGTTGAGATTGCAGGTATTCACAGTGCGGTATATGTCATTAATGAACATATCAACTCTACAGAAAATTAGAGAAAATACTGAACCTCTCTTCAAATAAAAAAGGAAATGGTAAGAGGACTGCCATAAAAGTTGGGATAAAGGACGAGAATGAGACAGAATTCTCAAATAGTAAAAACAAGTTTGAATGAATATGTTAGCAAAAGCGAGCTAAAACATCAAATGCCTTTAAGGCGGCAAGCCAATGATGCAGAAATTAAAGGTCAGTGAGAGGACTTGAGGTATAACCAGTTAAAACTGAATTAGGTAGTAAGCAATGTCGTTAACACAGACACAACAAATGTCATATAGATTTTATCAAAAAGTGTGAGAGACTTATTGAAATAGCTAGCTTAACCCGCAGGACAGGACGGGTAGTTTAAATTGTGGAAAGGGGCCAAAATAAGGGGCTGTCAGCTACACTCGAACATACAACTTTATTATTTGATCAAACATTACAAGAGCCAAAAATAATTTTTTTTAAACATACAGCTTTAATCTTTGGGACTTAATTACCAGCTGAAAGCAACTTTAATCTAAAACAGCTGAAGGTCAATAACTTAAAAAGCAAGCATAATCAGAAATTTAAAAGGCAAGCCTCACCTTACAACAGTTCTTTATTTATGCTGAAGGCCCAAAGAATCAGAGACTTGCAGAGCAAATAATTTGAATTCAAAATCGGCAGAAAGCCCTACAATAAGGCTAAATAACACTAATTTTTTTTGGAAACAAAGGCCTTCTTAAGCAGGCAAAACTCAACCAAAACAAAAATTTGATAGGCGAAGCCTTGCCTGAAGACATTTCTTGAGTTAAGCTGAAGGCCCAAAGAGTCAGACACTTCAAGAGGAAACTAGTTAAAATCGAATCGGCTGAACGCCCAACACTTAAATTTTAACAACATTAAAACCTTTAAAATGCCAAAGGTCTTACGTGAAACAGTTCTTTACCTTAGGCCGAAGACCTAAAGAATCTTATGCTTTAAGGGTAAAACAACCTTAATATTTAAAAAATCGGCTAGAAGCCATACAAGTACATACAACAAGAACGAATAAAAAAAAGCAATACACGAAAGGGCGCTCAGATTTTCGAGGGTCGGCCTGGAGTTCAAACACTAATGCTCGCTTAGGTGAGACAGGCAATTGAGCCAACCATCCACGATCCGACGACAACCCATCCAACCGAGAGTCAACGGACCCACCGACAAGATGACTTCCACTTCAACCGACCGGGACACAACAGGTAGTTCAACAGAACTACTTAGAAGATATTGGCGCCCACAACCAATCATACGTGGAGCTGTCAAACTACACACCCTGCTGGACAGCAACAACACGATGCGGAAACTACACTGCCTGAAATTTACGGCAGGGCATGTAACCGGAACTTTAACGGCCACAAGGCAGCGGAATCCTCTGGTGCACTTCAATTCAAATAACCAAATAAAGTGAAACTCCACAGGAGGGCAGCTAGAATTTTCCAACTTGAAAACCACGCCGGCCATGGTAGCCGAGCGGTTCTAGGCACGTCAGTCCGGAACCACGCGGCTGCTACGGTCGCAGGTTCAAATCCTGCCTCGGGGATGGATGTGTATGATGTCCTAGGTTAGTTAGACTGAAGTAGTTCTAAGTTTAGGGGACTGATGATCTCAGCTGTTAAGTCCAATAGTGCTTAGAGCCATTTGAGCCATTTGAAAACCACGTTGTTGCTCGCGGGAAAATCCAAACGCCGACAACGAACTCCAAACGACTCAGTGTGAACAGTATTGACTTGCTGGTAGATTAAATCAAAACTCAACTTTCGTGTCCACGGTCGGTGAGCCACGGACACTCAGAAACCGCTTAGAGACCGATAGCGGCCCCGGTGAAACTACGTTCCGCGGAGAATTCCTCGCTGCTCCAAGCCAACCGACCGACTGGTCGCACACCGCCCAGCCGGTAACTATAAGCGCCAGGTCAAAGACAGTCCAAGGTGCGAATATCGATACACACCCCTGCTCCCACCCGCGGATGGAGGGGATAACAGCATAATTGCGATGAAATGAAATAAGCGTTTGGCGTCATTGGCCGGGAGGCCCCTTACGGGGCAGGTCCGGCCGCCTTGGTGCAGGTCTTATTACATTCGAGGCCACACTGGGCGAACTGCGCGCCAGATGGGAATGAAATGATGGTGAAAACAACACAACACCCAGACCCTGAGCGGAGAAAATCCCCAACCCAGCCGGGAATCGAACATGGGCCACTTAGGACGGCAGTCCGTCACGCTGCCATTCAGCTATCGGGACGGATATAATAGCGATAACTGCGGGGGACCAAAACTCAGAATCGCAACGAAGGTTTAATCCAGCTTATAGCATGAGCCAGCCACGGCTCACTCATATCTGAAGGAGTAAAAGGATTCAGAAAATATTTGTATTGTGATTGATGCTCTCGTGCTGTAAGTAGGCTGTTTATGGTTTCCTATTGGCAACGTTACGTAGCGCTCTGTATGAAAATCACTGGCTGTGCTGTGTGCAGTCTGTGGCTAGTTTGCATTGTTGTCTGCCATTGTAGTGTTGGGCAGCGGCAGCTGGATGTGAACAGCGCGTAGCGTTGCGCAGTTGGAGGTGAGCCGCCAGCAGTGGTTGATGTGGGGAGAGAGATGGCGAAGTTTTGAAATTTGTAATACTGGATATCATGAACTGCTATATACATTATGACTTTTGAACACTATTGAGGTAAATACATTGTTTGTTCTCTATTAAAATCTTTCATTTGCTAACTATGCCTATCAATAGTTAGTGCCTTCCGTAGTTTGAATCTTTTATTTAGCTGGCAGTAGTGGCGTTCGCTGTATGGCAGTAGTTCGAGTAACGAAGGTTTTGGTGAGGTAAGTGATTTGTGAAACGTATAGGTTAATGTTAGTCAGGGCCATTCTTTTGTAGGGATTTTTGCGCTAAAAATATTGTGTGACAGTTTAAGCACAGTCATGTACAATTTTTCATAAGGGGACGTTTCAGAGCTAATTGTCCAGAAGTGGAGGTTCAGTTTGCAATTTTAAGGTATATTTTTCCATAAATTTAAACAACTGTTTCTGAAGGAATATTAATTTAAAAAAATTAGGATATGCCATGGAAAGAAGTTTTAGTGGCAAGAATTATGTCATTGAAAGTAAAGATTCCATGAAATGGTTTGTACAAATTAATTTTGCAAACTACAATTTTTGTGTGGTAGGCGATGTGAATCAGAGGTCGTCTGGGAACTGTTTGTTGGCAGCAATCAAAAGACAATCTTTTGTAAAAGGCACTAATTCGACGATTGACGTGAGAGTCACACCATCAACAGTACAGAAGTAACAATGAGATAAATAGCAATGCAAGAAATGAGTGAGGACAGTTTCATGACAATGTAACGAGAGACAGAAGAGACCGGGTAGATGGTACTGGGCACCACATGGGCTTAGTGATGATGTTTCTGTTTGTGGGGCGCTCAACTGCGCGGTCTTCAGCGCCCGTACAAATTCCCAACCTTTGCTCAGGCCAGTCTCGCCACTTTCAGGAATGAAGGTGAAGTGATGAGGACCACACAAACACCCAGTCATCTCGAGGCAGGTGGAAATCCGTGACTCCGTCGGGAATCGAATCCGGCACCTCGGGAAGAGAGAACGCGACCGCGAGACCACGAGCTGTGGACATGGGCTTAGTGTCATAGGAAAATGAGAAATACTGTTTTATGAGTGCAATATCATTTTCAGCCCTGAAACAATAGAAGTGCTTCTAAGAAGTACTTGGCACAGATATGGGGAATCCTGTATTAAGAAAGGAGGATGCTTAAAGGGGCGTCCACAAAAATTAAAGAAAGACAATGATCGGCTTTGTAATGGGTAAAGTACTTGGAATTTTTGAAGACATGACTTGGCCAGAAAAAGCAATGCAAGTAAAAGAATAGGAACTGCAAAACTAAGATATATAGGGAGAAGAGAAGAGATAAAGAATGTGCGGATTGAAACTAAAAGTTGAAGTAGAAATGTCTGACCTTTGTTAATGAAGCAAGTGAAGAGGCAATTGAAGGGACAGACGTACCCAGTAATACTGTATCTTACCGCCGGCTACGGGGGGCCAGACTACCGGCGTGCAGCGTGTGTTTGCGCGCCGAGGCACTCCCTATCAGTCCTTGCTCGGTACTTCCCGGAGGTGCCCGGAACAGCGCGATATTTTTTTATAGCACTGCGACCCGGCATTTTGCCGCCGTCCCTACTCTCTAAGTTTGGCAAAATCGTGGTGTCAGCGCTGTTTTCCCTTGGGTATATGTTCGTGGTATGGAGGACGTTCACCGGTCCAGTGGCTGTTTGTACAAAAAGAGTGGCCTGTCATCACAATCCGTTAAAACGAATGGGAATGGTAGAAGAGAGCGGTGAAAATCCTGAATTCGCATAAGCAACAGACTCTGCTTACTTGCTATGAAACGACATTATAGTATCATGCAGAAAGAATTTAAGCTTTTGGAGGACGAAAGAGCAAAAAAATTACAACGATAGACAGACGGCCCTCACTGTTCTGTACATGAAGAAGCACTTTGAGCTAAATTTACCAGCATGGGGCAACCGAGGAAATTGGTGGTACGAATAGCAAAATTTCTAAATTCTCAAAAATTATTGCATTTTCAGTTGCTTTTTCAATAAAAGTGATCGAAGATAGAGTTGCAGCAGTTTTATGAAGGTGTTGGGGACACATTCAATCTTATATCTGATTGCGAGCTCTTTTCGAGACCGTTTGTCGTTTCAGTTGAATGAGTCCCTGTGCATGTACAGATGTAACTAACTCACCTGCAAGGTAAATCCAGCTATAGTTACAAATCTTTTTATGGTCAAACTGTCCAGGACGTCTACACTGCTTTTCTCAGGTAGATTATCCAGGCCCCCATAATCAGGTTGCTAAAGTAATACAATATTTCGATCGACATAATTGTGTGAAGGACATTTTTTCGGTTATAAAACTAAGTAGGTCACTATTACGTGGCAAGATGAGTGCGAAACTCTGTCAAATTGTTTGCTTCTCCGTATTCCGACAGTTTGTACCAGATAAAAGCTATATTATGTCTTCAGCGGCCAGAAAAATTAATATTCGAAACTTGTTTTGTTTGTCTTCTGTGTTATTGAGAAAATAAAACGAGGTTATACGCAGTACGACTGTAGTACTATTCAAATGCGACACATTAACAGTTTTTCCCTCTTCTATCTCCTTGCGCCCAGACGGCGCAGTCTGGTGATGGGGTAAGCTTGTGCGAGGCTGAGCGCTGTGGGAAACGGGTCCAGGTACGGACTCTGAGCCGAAATGTTGGCCACCCCTGCTGCATCTCAAACAACAGATTCACTACTAAATAAACGGACTAATAGTGAGAATTATCAAAATAAAGAGAACACTGTAAATAAATATTCAAACAGGGAGCATCGAATGATGAAATATACATGGTTATCACACAATCTACAGGACTTCGAAATAAAATAGCGCAAATACAGCATGCAATGAAGCCTGGAAAAGACAGCGCAGTCAGAAAGCAGAAAGGATCTCTGGATAAAAAAATCGAGTTAGCTGTGAAGAACATTTCTTGGGATGATCTTATTGTCAGATAGTTTTTAATACGTTAAGATGGTAAAGAGGTGAAAATTAAGGTAGTTAAATGGACCATTGTAGTTACAGTTTACGGTTTACCATTACAAAAATCACAGGACCCTGTCCATCACACTAGTTCTTTACACTCGTCATTAATTGAAGAAATTAAGACCTAATGTGATACTGTTATCATGCCATTGTTGGATATTACAATTGTAGAAGTAACGGAAAAAAATAAAAAAATAAGTCTTAAGTATTGGTCAAGTTTCTAATTAAAGAAAAGCATTTGGATATGAATTTCTACTCAATCCATAGAAGTGAATAGATATTAGTTTAGGAATTGATCGCCTTATTGAGCAATAGTTGATTACTGGCCTAAATAATAAGTTATTAGGAAGAATGTAGCGCTAAATAAGATTGAAGTTAAATTTCAGGAGATGGATGAACAAGATAGCATACCTCGTAATGGGTAGTTAACTTGACGAAGAATAATAGAACTGGGAATAAGTGGCGGATTTACATATAGGCCTACTAGGCACGAGCCTAGGGGCGGCAGTTTTTGCTATATATTCGTTTCAACCTTCTACGTTTCAAAATAACTGCGCCTACAAACGACAAAAATTTTTAATGTTGTTAAACAACTTGCTAGTTGAAATAAGCCTTAAGATCGAAATTCGACCATACAAGCTTGGAAATATACATAGTTTACTTGGTGACTGAATGGAAATTTAACATTGGCTTTCCGTGTGGTATCATGTTCATGATTGTTCAAAATATTTTGAAGTAGGCTGTCAGAACGGCAATCTACAATACAATGTTTGAAACTTTATTATTCCGAGAATGTTATCGGCTTCTACTTAACCCTACCTTATTTTCCTCTTGAAAATACCGGGACCCCTGACAAGCTGTGATAAACTTACCACCGATGTCTTAAATACTGTAACATGTGCTGGCCTCAGTATGTAAAACGCGACTGAACTTAAAGTGTATGTAGATATTACGGGGAGGTATCAAGTCGGCCCTCCATTACTGTAAATAATGTAAAAATTCTGTGGTCTTCAATGACACCCGTTTAAGGGGCTCCGGAAAGGCTCAAAATCATGAAAAGTTCAATTTTTACTTTTTTGCGTTTTCTGAATCTGCAGACTATTACCTTTTAATAGATATATAATTTATTCAATTCCGAAGACTACAACTATTTTTAAATTTTTTTTGAAATGTGTTCTACATGGGCGTGACCCACTGTGGCGCTGTTAAACTGCTGTCCAATGGTGTTATTATTAACGTCCGTGTTCATCAGGTACATTTTAGTGATGTGAGATAAAGTATGTGTTGTGGCTAACCTGTGATGGTTCAATATATATCTCTGGTGTGATTGTCGATTGTTTCATATTTATTTACTCTGTCGTTATCTCGAAAATGTTTGAAATTAATTCTGTTTCTTGAGTCTCTGTTTTGTTGAAGTATAATAATGAGTAAAAGTAAAGTTATTAGAAATCCTCTGAAGGCTTTTAAGAAAAGGAGAAATATTGGAAAGCCAAAGGTATGTGTTATTATGGGAATGAAGATAGTTTCTAACATGGTACGAGCGATGCTTGCTTTAGACAAGGAACGCCTTCGGGCTGCAAACAGGGCTGTAAAGAGTCTAGAAATACAAGCAAGAGTAAACAGGAGGAGGAACAAGAGGAAGCTGGAGGAGGAGTTTGCAGAGGATGAAGATAATCCATCCTATGGACCTGGAATGCACTAAAAAGTTAATCCAATCTTTGTCGCTCGATTCCCAAAACTTTTATTTTCTCATACTAATTACATGTTTTCTAAGGATCTTCCAAACATATTTGTTTCAAACTTTCAGTAAATGTTACACAGTACCTTCTGCATAATTTAACACAGCCTTTTTCCAAAAAACTGTATATTTTTGAATATATAAATAAAAAATTGCAAAAAAATGTTGTGAATTTTCATGACAATTGAAAAAAAAATCATCTTTAATAACTTAACTAAAAGTTTGTAAAATCCCTGTGTTAGGTTGTAGCCCATATTCCAGTAAATAATCTGTAAAAAGTTCAACTTCCTACCTCAAATACTTTGTGAGGAAAGATGTAATTTATAAGCGTTATTTTAACATTGCAAGTATAGGGCGTTCCGGAGCCCCTTAACAAAACATATTGATATTGGCAATGTTTCACATTTTTAAACACATGTTTATACGAAAAGAACGTAAGGAGAATATCTAATAATGTATGAAATACGCTTCACGATAGTTTAAAAACTTTTTTTATTTATTTACTTAGTTACTTTTTTGGCGAAAAAACAAGAAGAAAACAACTTTCCTTTGTCTCATTTATCGTGCTGCTACCTGCATGATACAAAGTTCCCATTCTGTGTTATCGAATATAGTACGTCATCATCAACATCATCATTTAAGACTGATTATGCCTTTCAGCGTTCAGTCTGGAGCATAGCCCCCCTTATACAGTTCCTCCATGATCCCCTATTCAGTGCTAACATTGGTGCCTCTTCTGATGTTAAACCTATTACTTCAAAATCATTCTTAACCGAATCCAGGTACCTTCTCCTCGGTCTGCCCCGACTCCTCCTACCCTCTACTGCTGAATCCATGAGTCTCTTGGGTAGCCTTGCTTCTCCCATGCGTGTAACATGACCCCACCATCTAAGCCTGTTCGCCCTGACTGCTACATCTATAGAGTTCATTCCCAGTTTTTCTTTTATTTCCTCATTGTGGACAACCTCCTGCCATTGTTCCCATCTACTAGTACCTGCAATCATCCTAGCTACTTTCATATCCGTAACCTCAACCTTGTTGATAAGGTAACCTGAAGCCACCCAGTTTTCGCTCCCATACAACAAAGTTGGTCGAAAGATTGAACGGTGCACAGATAACTTAGTCTTGGTACTGACTTCCTTCTTGCAGAAGAGAGTAGATCGTAGCTGAGCGCTCACTGCATTAGCTTTGCTACACCTCGCTTCCAGTTCTTTCACTATGTTGCCATCCTGTGAGAATATGCATCCTAAGTACTTGAAATCGTCCACCTGTTCTAACTTTGTTCCTCCTATTTGGCACTCAATCCGTTTATATTTCTTTCCCACTGACATTACTTTCGTTTTGGAGATGCTAATCTTCATACGATAGTCCTTACATTTCTGATCTAGCTCTGAAATATTACTTTGCAAACTTTCAATCGAATCTGCCATCAGAACTAAGTCATCCGCATATGCAAGACTGCTTAGTTTGTGTTCACATATCTTAATCTCACCCAGCCAGTCTATTGTTTTCAACATATGATCCATAAATAATATGAACAACAGTGGAGACAGGCTGCAGCCTTGTCTTACCCCTGAAACTACTCTGAACCATGAACTCAATTTACCGTCAACTCTAATTGCTGCCTGACTATCCATGTAAAGACCTTTAATTGCTTGCAAAAGTTTGCCTCCTATTCCATAATCTTGTAGAACAGACAATAATTTCCTCCTAGGAACCCGGTCATATGCCTTTTCTAGATCTATAAAGCATAGATACAATTCCCTGTTCCACTCATAACACTTCTCCATTATTTGCCGTAAGCTAAAGATCTGGTCCTGACAACCTCTAAGAGGCCTAAACCCACACTGATTTTCATCCAATTGGTCCTCAACTAATACTCGCATTTTCCTTTCAACAATACCTGAGAAGATTTTACCCACAACGCTGATTAAAGAGATACCTCTGTAGTTGTTACAATCTTTTCTGTTTCCATGTTTAAAGATTGGTGTGATTACTGCTTTTGTCCAGTCTGATGGAACCTGTCCCGACTCCCAGGCCATTTCAGTTATCCTGTGTAGCCGTTTAAGACCTGACATTCCACTGTATTTGATGAGTTCCGACTTAATTTCATGCACCCCAGCCGCTTTATTGCACTGCAATCTATTGACCATTTTTTCCACTTCCTCAAATGTGATGCTATTTCCATCATCATTCCTATCCCATTCTACCTTGAAATCAGAAACATTACTGATCGCATTTTCACCTACATTGAGCAACTCTTCAAAATATTCCCTCCATCTGCCCAAGGCATCCACAGGATTCACCAGCAGTTTTCCTGACCTGTCCAAAATACTTGTCATTTCCTTCTTACCTCCCTTTCGAAGACTGCTAATTAAACTCCAGAATGGTTTTCCAGCAGCTTGACCCATAGTCTCCAACCTGTTTCCAAAGTCTTCTCACGATTTCTTCTTGGATGCTGCAGTTATGTTTGGCTTTGTTTCTTTCTTCAACATAACTTTCTCTGTCTACCTGGGTTCTGGTATGTAGCCATTTTTGATACTCCTTCTTTTTCCCTTTACAGGCTGCCTTGACTGTATCATTCCACCAAGCTGTTTGCTTCATCCTACTTTTACACACTACTGTTCCAAGACATTCTTTAGCCACTTCTAGTTCTGTGTCCCTGTACCTTGTCCATTCCTTTTCCAATGACTGTAATCGACTACATTCAACTAACTGGTACCTTTCTGTGATCGCTGTTATGTACTTGTGCCTGATTTCCTTATCCTGAAGTTTCTCCACTCTTATCCTCCTACATATGGACCTGACCTCCTGCACTTTCGGCCTCACAATCCCAATTTCACTGCAGATTAAATAATGATCAGTGTCATCAAATAATCCTCTGAAAACACGTGTGTCCCTCACAGCCTTCCTGAATTCCTGATCTGTTATTATATAGTCAATGACAGATCTGGTTCCCCTGCCTTCCCAAGTATACCGGTGAATGTTCTTATGTTTAAAAAAGGAGTTTGTGATTACTAAGCCCATACTGGCATAGAAATCCAAGAGTTGTTTCCCGTTCCTGTTGGTCTCCATATCCTCTCCAAATTTACCCATAACCTTTTCATACCCTTCTGTTCAATTTCCAATCCTGGCGTTAAAATCACCCATGACCAGAACACTGTCCTTGTCCTTTACTCTAACAACTACATCACTGAGTGCCTCATAAAAACTATCCATCTTATCTTGATCTGTCCCTTCACAATGGGAATATACTGACACAATCCTAATTTTCTTGCTAGACACTGTCAAATCTATCCACATCAGTCGTTCGTTTACATACCTTATCGCAACTACGCTGGGTTCCATTTCTTTCCTGATGTAAAGCCCTACACCCCATTGTGCTATTCTTTCTTTGACTCCTGACAGGTAGACCTTGTATTCTCCCACTTCCTCTTCTTTTTCACCCCTTACCCGAATGTCACTAACAGCTAAAACGTCCAGCCCCATCTTACTTGCAGCCTCTGCCAGCTCTGCCTTCTTCCCAGAGTAGCCCCCATTGATATTAATAGCTCCCCATCTCATTACCATTTGCTTGCCAAGTCGTATGTTAGGAGTCCCGGGTTTGTCAGTTAGAGGTGGGACTCTGTCACCTCCAAAGGTCCGAGGCATTTTGCTCTGATTGTTGCCAGAATCAAATTTAAAGTACCAGGGAAGCAGGTTGCTAGCCTTACTTGCCCCGAGTCCCATTGGGTTTTACCCCTAACGTCTGAGGGACTAACCGGTGGATTTGGTAGTCTTGGCCGTATGAGCACAAAGGTGACCACGACTCAGAATATGTCTGAGATGCCCAGCCTTATTCCAAAGTAACTGATATCCCGACTGTCGGGACCACTTACTTGGCCACTCATACGTTGCCCGTGGTTCATGAACTAGGACATGACTACAGGAACCCACACCATGAACCATGTAGTACGTGGCACTGCAAATTATATATTAAACTTCTTAACCAAGCTTTTTTTCTTCGAGGAAAGGTCGGTTTTATTTTGTGTTGGAACAAAAGGTGCCTTTGCGTATTGACGTAACAGCAGTGGCTGGTCCCGCGGAGGTTCGAGTCCTCCCTTGGAATCGGTGTGTGTGTGTGTCTGTCCTTAGGATAATCTAAGTTAAGTAGTGTGTAAGCTTAGGGACTGATGACCTTAGCAGTTAAGCCGCATAAGATTTCACACACATTTGAACACTTTTGAACAGCAGTGTTTCACACAAATGACAACACAAATGACAAAACACACGACATCAGCTGCCAACAAGACTAATTAAACTTTGTAGTATGTCTTCTCTGCCCACAGAAACCGCTAAAATCTTATAAGAATAAGTGGGATAAGAGTCGATCCAGCACACCTAACTGCAAGAAACTACAAAAATTATTTTCTTTTTAAATTAGAACGATAGTGTCAAGGATAGTCATATGTTAACACAGAAAAAATGTACTTTTACAGTGTGTTGAAAAAGGTGCTTGCAGTAGTGAAGAAGGTAGCAAGTCGTGGACGTCCCCTACGTGGACACGTTGAAAGATTCCATTTATTACATAATGGTCAATTTATGATGTCTCTTGAACCTATAGCCGAGTTCGATCCTTTTCTCGCAGAGCACATTGAACGATACGGAAATCCAGGAGTGGAACATACAACTTATCTTTCTTCACCAATCTGTGGTAACAATAGAGCTTCTTTCTGAACGAATAAAGAGAATTATCATAAGTGAAATGAATCAGGCCAGATATTTCTCAATAGTAGTAGATTATACTGCGGACATTTCACATATTGAACAATTATCTTTCATGTTAAGAAATGTGAACGAAAATGGTGAACCTGTTGAACGTTTGCTTCTCTTTTTATCAAACCCGGGACACAAGTCCGAAAAATAAGCTGAGGCCGTACTAAAAGTCTTGTCTAAAAATTCCATTGATATTACTGACTGTAGATGCCAGTCATACGACAACTCAAGCAGTATGTCGGGAATCTACTTTGGTTTGCTCGTGCATTAAAGAACGAAATCCGAAAGCGCAATATGTGCCTTGTGCAGCACATTCTTTGAATTTAATCGGTACTAGTGCTACAAGCTGTTGTCGGGAACCATGTTCATTTTTCATTGTAGTGCAAAACCTTTATAATTTTTTCTCTGCTTCTACACAGCGCTGGGATAAACTTCGTTCTTTCATGAAACCAGGAAGCAAAACGGTAAAAAGTTTACCAAAAACACGTTGGGCAGCAAGAGAGGAAGCGACTGTAAGTCTACATGTAAACTGGGAGGGCGTTATCAATGCCCTCGTCCGCAGCTCGTGGTCGTGCGGTAGCGTTCTCGCTTCCCGCGCCCGGGTTCCCAGGTTCGATTCCCGGCGGGGTCAGGGATTTTCTCTGCCTCGTGATGACTGGGTGTTGTGTGTCGTCCTTAGGTTAGTTAGGTTTAAGTAGTTCTAAGTTCTAGGAGACTGATGACCATAGATGTTAAGTCCCATAGTGCTCAGATCCATTTGAACCTTCAATGCCCTCACACATTTTGCCAATAATATGTTTGAAGAATCACTTCTGCGAAATGAGGCTTAAGCTTTATTGAGTTAGCTCAGTAGACTAGAAACAGTGTTCATGATGACAGTTTGGAAGAACATAATCCAGAGATTCAATAGTGTAAATCTGAAATTGCAAAGTGGAAATATTGATACTAAAATAGTGCATGAATTATATAAATCACCTGTAGGATTTATTGCAACTATTCGTGGCATGTCCGACTCTTATGAAAATAATTCCATGGAGATTGTGACTGATATAGACTATGAATACACCTATAAAAGATCACGAGAACCCAAACTTCATGATGACGAAGAAGAGGACTCTGAATAAGTTTTTCTGTCTGGAAGGGAAAAATTTAAAGTCGAAACATTTCTCCCAGTACTCGAAAAATTGTATCCCTAATTAGTGAGGAGAAATGAAAGCTATAGAACACTACTGAATCCTTCACAGTTTTCAGTAACCTTCAGAACAGTTCACCTGACGATATTGCTGAACGTGCAGCAAAACTCAGAGCGTCATATGACACAGATTTAGAGCCTTCTCTCCGTAATGGATGTGTACATTTCTCATAACTTTTGAAATCTTCTGAGATTAGTGATATACCAGTCGAAATAAGTAAATTTTTACGAAAACAGAGGCTACAGTTGAGGTTTCCGAATGTTGACATCGCTCTTACAATATTTCTATGTATGGCACTTACCAATTGTTCAGCAGCACGCTCGTTTTCGGCTTTTAATAGGCTGCAATCGTCCCTACATTCTACGTTGTCTGAGGAGACATTGAACGCCTTGTCCATTCTTCACAATGAAGCCGACCTCATAACTGACAACCGTCTGAGCAGTGAAGATATGACCAACGAGTTTTCTGCCGTCAAAGCCAGACGAAAAATTTGCTGACTAGTGAGTTTGTTTATTTATTCATATTAGTTTTAAAAATTTAACACTGTAATGTGATTTTTATTATTAACTTAGGGCACATTCATTGGATTTACAAACTACGTATTACCTGTTTATTTTACAATTGCTGGTGGTAGAACGCGGAACTAAACCTCGTTTATGTGCAGACATGACAGAAGGTGCCCGACAATACTAAACAATACCCGAATGACCCAGGCCGCTCGGCACTGTGCAGTCGAGTCATACTGATGCTGTAGTATGTTACAACTGATGCATATTCTTGGCGTCTGCTGAAATGTATAGTTATCGAGGAAATATACGTTATCGGAGAGCACGCTCAGATGAAAAAGTGTTAATAAATAGCGTAGTTCAGTTCTGTCTATAAATAAGTAAAAGCTTTGCTAATAGCGTTAGAAAGAGCTATGGTGAGAGCAGTAGCTGCAGTACAAAACTGTTCAGCCCTTACATGGATTAAAAGTATTGTTTACACTTATTATGCAGCATCTAGATATACAGACTCTTATGCTTTATATGTTAACTATTAGATTATAAAACTGATTTGATTTTTACACATTGGTCTGTAAAATTATGTAATAGCAAATCCAGTTCCGTGTTTGTTTGTCTGTATTTAGTTTGCAGTTCGTGCGCCGAAATCTCTGTTCCATTTTCATTTCTTACGCTCTCCTATAGATTCACGTGTTAATACCGAGCGTGTTTTTTTATCTGCTATACATTCAATTTATTAGATCGGAAGACGTCAGTTTAATTTTAATTTTGTCAACGGTTTCGTGTAAGAGAACGTATTAGTAGTGAATGTATAAGAGAAGTCCGTTGTCTCCTACATGCTCTGGTGAATTTTTAGGTCATAGAAGAAAAGTTATTTCCCTTGTGTTCGTTTCTGTTGTCTTTCGACAGAAAACGTGTTACCACAACGCAGTTTTAGGGTTGTTTTATCCGCTACCTTACACCAAGTACAGTTCAGGAACCATATTACATTTTGATTGAGCGCGACTAGACCGCTGACCCGTCCTTCAGAACAACGAGTAGCTGAGTACGGAAACAGCTCACTGCGCTCCCACCCTACGACAGTCGTGAAGCGATCGGGTAATTTTATTTAAAACATGTTTTGGTGAGGCGCATATAATATGTTGTGTCTAGGGGTACACATTTTTTAAATCCGCCACTGCTGGGAATGGCTTAGAGTTCTATCACATGAAAATATAAAGGGAAACATTCGTGAAAGAATGAACTGAAAAAATAGTGAACATAACACAAGACCTATCAAGAGGTAAAAGAAGTGAAAAATGTGATGTCCCGGATAGGAATAGAGAAGTGCTTGAGGTAAACTGGACTTAGTAGACACATTTATGTTTCGAATCATCAGGACTCTGATTTGATACGGTCCATCACGAATTCCTCTGTTGTGCCAACATCTTCTTCTCGGAGCAGCGCTTGGAACCTACGTCCTCAATTATCTGATGGATGCATTCCTGCCTGTCTTCTTCTACGGCTTTTACCCTCTACAGATCCACATACTAACATGGAAGTTATTGCTGGTCGTCTTCCCAGCTGTCCTACGATTCTATCTCTTCTCCTTGTCAGTGTATTACTTCCTTCATTCTCCAGAGAACCTCCTCATTCCTTACCTTATCAGCCGACCTTATTTTCAACATTTTTTTGTATTGCCATATCTCAGATTCTTCTATTATCTCCTTTTCCGGTTTTCCGACAGCCTATGTTTCACCACCATAATACAATGCTATGCTGCAATCATCAATTCTCATAAATTTCTTCTTCAAATTTAGGCCTATGTGTGCTACTAGTGGATTTCTCTAGGAAAGGACTTCACTTTTTGCCAGTGCTAGTCTTCTTTTGATGCCCTCCTTGCTCCTCCCGTCACTGGCATTTTTGCTGAACAGGCAGCAGAATTCCTTAACTTCATGTACTTCGTGACCATCAGCCCTGATGTTAAGTTTTCGCTATCCTCTTTTCTGCTATTTCTTATTACTTTCGTCTTCTTTCTGTTTATTCTAAATCCATATTTTGTACACATATGTGTGCTCATTCCATTCAGCCGACCATGTAATTTTTCTTCATATTCACTGAGTGTAGCAATGCCATCATCGTATCGTGTTATTGATATCCTATCACCTTGGATTTTAAATCCACTCCTGCACTTTTCCTTCGTTTCCATCATTGCTACTTCGATGTATAGGCTGAACAGTAGGCGTGAAAGACTACATCCCTACATTACACTCTTTTTAATCTCACCACTTCCTTCTTGGTCTTCACGCTTATTATTCCCTCTTGATTCTTGTACATGTAGTATATTACTTGTCTCCCTCTAGAGATTACCCGTATTTCACTCAGAATTTTGAACATCTTGTGCCATTTGACATTGTCAAACTCTTTCTCCAGATCGACAAATCGTATTAATGTGTGTTGAATTTTCTTTAGTCTTGTTTCCATTATAAGTCACAACGTCTCTCCTGTTGCTTTACCTTTTCTAAATCCGAATTGATTGTCGTCTAACACATCCTCAGTTTTCTTTTCCATTCTTCTTTATATTAATCTTCTCAGTAACTTGGACAGATGAGCTATTAAACTGATTGTGCGACAATTCTCAGGCTTGTAAGCTCTTGCAGTTCTCAGAATTGTGTGTACGATGTTTCCCCGAAAATCAGATCGTATCTCGCCAGAGTCCTACGTTCTAGACACCAGCGTGAATAAACGTTTGCCACTTCACGCAATGATTTGGAAAATCTGATGGCGTGTTTTCTATACCTGCCGCCTTGTACGATCTTAAGTCTTCCAAAGCTCTTTAAAATTCTGGTTCTAATACTGGATCCCCTATCTCTTCTAAATCTACTCATGTTTCTTCTTCTATCAAACCAGACAAATCTTCTCCCTCAAAGAGGCTTTCAATGGACTGTTTCCACCTATCCGCTCTCTCGTCTGCCATTAACAATGTAATCCTCGTTGCACTCTTTATTTTTACCTCTCTTGCTTTTTATTTCACCAAGAGTTCCTTAAAATTTCTAGATGTTGAGTCAGTCCTTCCGACAGTCATTCCCTTTTCAGTTTCTTCAGATTTTTCATACAGGCGTTTCGTCTTAGCTTCACTGCACTTCCTATGTATTTCATTTCCAAGGGACCAAAAATTCTTGTGTTCTTTCCATTTCGCTTCACTAACCCCTCTATATCTACATTGAGGCTTTGCAGTTCAGATTTTCTAGCTTCTTTATCAAGTTCAACCTTGTAACCTTCCATGACCCGACCCACAGAACAATCCTTTCGTTGGTTATTCAATCTTTTTCTCATGACCATCTCTCCCTTAGCAGTCTTGTCCCAGAGATGCAAATGAGGGAGAATTCCAAAATGTTTTTTCAATGGAGAATACTTCATGACACTTTTTCAATTACAGCCCACATGTTCTGTGAATACTCATTAATGTATCTTTAATGCAGTGGTTTCCATTGCCTTGCGCATCCTCATGCCGTTGATCATTCCTAGTTCTTCCGTCTTTAGGGGCATTTTCCCATCCCATAGGCAATAAATTGTCGTGAACTTGTGACTGCACTTCCGCCCTCTATGGCAAGGTCGTTGGGAGAATGAGGGTGACTTCTTGCTAGGGAAGTTTGGGCCGCCAATGCTGATTTTTATTCAACATTTAAACGGTAGGAGGAATTGAACCAGGAACCAAGGATGTTCTAATTACTAGTCACAGTCGCTAACCACAGACCACAGGCTAGCTGAATGCACAAAAATGAAAGTCATTTAGATGTGTGACATGTGATAAGGTTTTATCATGGCCACTTATCCAACATTACGAAAAAAGGGACGTAGTTCCTAAGGAAATAGACGAAATGATAGTGGAGAGTAGTTAAGAGTCCACACGACAACCCTTAGTTCTTAGTTAAGTAAAAATACGTTGGAGCAAGAGCAGTCATTGACACTCACACCTTAAATAAAATAGTAAAGAGTGGAAGTGATGTACCAAGTGTCAAGCTGAAGTGCTGCAAACTATTCCATGATATGCACGACAAGTCTAGTTTTAACTGCAGGTTACTTTTATGCGTCAATAACACTCGAATATAGCAAGTTTACAGACTTATTATTTGCAGGTAAATTTTACTAGTGTCAACACAATGTTACATGGTTTAGTTTAAACATTTGTGTACCTGTATTCACTTACACTCCAGACACTTTTGGACAAATGATTCAGTTTGAGAGTTGTGATGTATGCAGATATTAACAGCCACAACAAGCTGGACTGAACGTTGAGAATTAGTGGCTAAAATTATCTTTACTATGAAAAACTATTGTATGACCTTCTGGTTAAAGAAATACAGTATCTAGGCCATAGAATGGTGGCATATAGTAAAGAATTGTAGAAAGTAAGAACTTATAAAGAATTGTCCTCTTCCCTAAATGCGAATGTAAACAAAGGCTTTCCTGGGAGTGCGAATTGTATTGAAAATTTGTAAAAGTCAGGCTTTCAGTACACCTACTTTGAAACTTTAATTTCAACAGTATAATGAGTTTATACAGACTAAAGCTCTCCAGTCACCCTTTAATTAATTAAATGGTGAACTTCTGGTGAACAAGGTATTTCAACAGCCAGATACTTCTCAGTCATTTCATATAAGTGCAGAAAGTAGCACTCTTTGTTGGATGAGGTCGGAGGTCTTCCAAGAAATAGATGAAACTGGAAAAAAGGAACTTAAAATAGCAGCCTTTGTAAATGGAACTTCAACTATAAAAAGAATCAAACAATTTCTGAGAAAGAATCATTGCCCATATTATTTGGATGTACACATCTCAGACGTTGTGACACGTAGTCATAAACTACACTGTTCACAAAGCTGTGACTGTAGGTTCTCAAATGGGCATTAGATAAGACAGGGATCTGTTCTTACAGCAGTTCGATTATGACATGTGACATGATTATGGATCTATCTACTAGAATCTGACAATCATGTAGCCAGTGATTTATCTCATTTATCAGAAAGTGGATAAGACCCACCAACAGGAGAAAATACAGATGGTATCATTCATACGAAACTAGTGAAGGAAATGAGAGGTAGGAAAAGGCAGAGAATATTTTAGAAGAAATACGCAGTTCTACCAAAATGATTACATTAGCAGGAAACTAGGGAAAAGAAATTACTATAAGATGGGGGAAGCTGAATTATGTACATATTACAAAAATTATAATGGTATTTTACATGGGTGCAAAAATGATAAGACAATATACTGGTTACTACCTATTTTCCCGAGACTATTGTCAGCCAAAGAAAAGGGCAACTAACATATTTAAAGCAAATTACAGTAGTGATACAACGATACATTACTGGAGCTCGCAGAACACAAAGAAAGAACTAACAGTTCTATTATTTTAACAAAAAAGAGTCGAAAAAGTCTCTTTCACACATACTTAAGATACAGAAATAAACTTGATTTTCCACTTAAAATTAAATGTTTTGCTACACAGCCCCATTGAATGGCGCAGACAGTGTTTGTTGTAGTACGTGGATGCACCATTCAATATCACTTAACTCACTTCACTCAGGAGTTTGAACAGTCTACGTACAAGAACACAATTATGCAGTCATTGTGAAAGGGACATGGAGTAGTTTTGTTAAAACGCGTGTCTCGTTATAGAACAATAATGGTTTATTGAAATTAGTTCAGTAAATCATATATATATGAGAGTGAAATTTCATCGAAAAAAATACACACAAAATTGCAAGCAAGAAAAAAGACGTGTGGGTGAAAGTAATGTAAAGCGACAAACTCAGGGAAGTGGCACGGGACATCGAAGAAAGCTTTTTCCCTAATATCCAGTTTTCCTGTGACATGCAACTGGGAGATGAAGTTTTCCTTACATGAAAATTGATCTATTTTACAAACTCTAAGAGTTAGCGTCGGATAATGAAAACACTTTTTCTAATGTCTTCTGCTGCGAGGACAAAAAGTATGACAAATAAGTTTTAATTCTTCATCAGCAAGAGACAATAACGTTAATACAACGCAATTACTCCAACTACAGTACAGTTTCAAAATTGCTTCCATTGCTTTATAAACGGAGATTCTACCGGCAGGTCATATACAGCCTAAGGTGTTCAAAGTCGGTGGCAGTGTCTTTAACTTCTACTGCTGCTGCTGCTGTTACTAACTGAGCAATCAGATCTCTTCTGATTCAGCAGGGTTCCACGTCTCTCGTCACAGAAAAATGTCCAGAAGGATCAAATCGGGGAATCGGGTGGGCCATGATACAGGACCATCATTGCCATTCCACTTTTCTGAGAACTGTTGGTTTGGCACTCGACGCACATCCAGCATCTTCGGCGAGGAAATTGTAATAATTCCTATCATTTAATGGTCCAGGTAGATGATATATCCAAATTGAACAATCGTCATCAACACCTGCCCACACATGAGCGCGAGTAAATGTGGCATGTGGATTAACCTCACACAAAACATGCGATTTGTAGATGCTGAAGACACCTCCAAGATTGATCGTTGCTTCGACTGTAAACAGCACAGTGGATGGAAATATAGGTAGCAGGTATCGAGGCGAAAATTATTCTCTGACTGAGTAATGGTTTGGTTTCAGGTGCTAACGCTTTAAGTGAAATAAATGAACAGTTGCTCGAGAGCGACGTTTCTTTCATTCGTCTGCATCCATGTTTCACGGAATTGCTAGGAGATTAAAAAGTGCTCGCAGGTAATGACGACAGAGAAAATGGTTGTTTTGGTGAGCCGTGCAGCCACCCAGAGGACGTTGTTCAAAGATTTTTCGCCATGTGCAGTTACAAAACCTGACAGGAGGTATTGGATCTTTCACTCTTTTCTTACGACATAAAATGATTGTGTAACAGATTATTTATTTTCCCATGCGAGTTTGGTTTCATTATCAGAGAACAGATAGTATGAAGCCCAGAAGGAGTCGTTAGAAAGAAGAGAGTCTGGTAGCACAAAACTGTATTATTGTTGGTTGTTTGCACAATAATAATACAATTGGACTTCGTTAAGAAAGTAGACTGCAGGTTTCAAATGAAATATTGAAATGGGAAAAACGATAGCGCGCCATCGTTATATGACTGCTCCAAGAGATTTACAGGGCAAGAATGAAAGAAAACAAACTTCGTCAGTGAGAGAATGCAGCGTTTCATACTGTGATACCGAAGAAAAGAGGAAACAGTGAGAGTAACTTTATTACTGAATACGAACTGCAAGTTACAAAAATTGAGATTACCGAGGTTCGAAGAAGAAGTACGAAGGACTCACACTTCTATTATTAACAATAAATATCGAAAATGTGTCTTTCACAGATATTTAAGATACAAAGATAAACTTGATTTTCTACTTAAAAAAAGTTTTGCTGCAACATCTATGTGTATATTCTACAAGAGAAACTTAAGTGTATTTTTGGTCACTACAAGAATGGTTGATTTCAAATATCCCATAATGATATCATCTAGCACAGCTGTTCACAACTTTTACTTATATGAAAAGGAGCGATTGCAATATTTTCCTTGTGTTTCGCAAAATCAGTATCCGTATGTTTTGCCATTTTTTGGCTCTGACAATAAGTTCTACCTGCGATAAAGTAACATGTGCAGTGCGTGAGAGAATATTTAAAAATCATCTGTATTTTTCAGAGTGATACTTTGGTTTGATAATCTACTATATGCGTGTTACATCGTTTCGGTGGAGATTAGGTTAAACCTGCTATCTTTGCTAAGCTGCAAGTTGGTTTCTTACACGTTTCTTTCGGCCGGAAAGTGAAATTCTGAGTACGTTTTAGACCAACAGAACCACGCCGACAGAGAGAATATTACACGGAGAAGACGAATATAGCATTCTCTTTGCTCTGCCCCTATGCTGTCGAGCTTTCTGTATAAGCCCAGATTATGCAGAGTACTTGTTATACTAGCAGATTGCTCTGCGGAAGCTCGAGCAAAAGACACTTTAGTGAAATAAACAGACATTTTACATGAATTTTAATAGAAGCATGAAGGAGATTGAGAGTTAATGTCAAAATACTGTCATGGATTATATGTAGGGATAAAAAAGTGAATGCGCCCTTATCTTTGAAGGAGCGTCAACTTCAACGCTGCAGGAATTATGTAGCCTGTGCGGGAATGTGATTGAGATGAAGTATCTCTATTGTGTACATAAAATTTCATTTTCTTTGCTTACTTTCTCTACTGTCCCAATCGATCCATAACACTTACAGGGAGAAAGGTATCTCCTGCAGTTGTTTTAGGAAGCAAAAGTGGATGATTTTCAGATGGAATTGCACTTAGTAAACTGGGTTAGTGTCTGAAATCATTTAAATAATACATGCCAGTTTACAGTCACGTCTACGTATACAGTTGTTTTCGTAGCTATGTCCCGAACGGAAAAGTCAAGCAACACAGATAATCTTAACTGACAATAGGATTAAATTTCCCGGAGAGAATAAGGGAATGAATTTCAAGATATATTGAATATCTCATGTCATGCTTAAATGGAAACAGAAATAATTTAGTATGGTGAAGAAGTGTTCGGTGAAATTATTTATCTTAGAGCGGAAGAGCGAAAAACATTTCTAAATGTACGGCTAGTATTCGTCTCATTGGAAGATCATTTCATTCAGTTCGCTAGTTTAAGGGAGGTGCCGAAATCTTTTTGTCCAGAAGGCAATTTGAACTGTTCTTGTTGAAGCATAAAAGACTCTTCTTCGGAGTTAATGATCCAGCGCAGTGTTGTAAGTACGACAGATTTTTTCACGATTGTAAGCTCTAGGGGTACCAGTTGGCTGTCCTGTCAATAGCGTAGTATAGTCTGAGCAATGTATTAAATGCTTATAGTTGTATACCATTATCTGTAACTGTTGCTAAAAAAAATAATAAGTTCATTGAGGGTTCAATGCTTTTGAGAACAGTTTCAGCTGATGCATTCAGTACCATATAGAAACAGCGGCGCCTTATTTCGTACAGACTGTATTTGTATTAGTGTGTATTACAAGGTAGAGGAAAGTATTATCTCTGTGATAGCCGTCAATTAGTTGCGTGCTACTGTCCTCTAATAGTTTTGCTAGATGTCCAGATATTAGCGAGATGGGGTGTCTTGATCCGTACGACGGAAGCGTTTCGCGGGGCTCCAAATGTTCCGAATGCTAACAGAAATATTCATTTACTTCAAAAGCTGTCGATTATATTAAAATTCCGAAATAAGTTTCTGAAGACTTTGATGGTGATAATCAAGAAACGTAGTATACGGTGGCCCAGAATATGGCAATCAGTGGAAGCCTCAGCACATACCAGAAATGTACGCTTCGAAAACACTCATCCGCATTGCTCTCATTGTATTGTTACTTGTATGCCGTTTTTGAACAGTGTTTCAACTAGCTGCTGGTAAACGTTTCGTGACATGAGGTCGTGGTCCAAGAAACTCTTCCATTCCGTCCGACCTGTCAGTCGGCAAGATTCAGCGGAAGAGCGCCTCTGAGGACGTCCAGCGCAGTCCTGTACGAAACGCCAGGAACAGGAGAGTTTCTTGGACCACGACCTCACATCCCGAAAGGTTTACCAGCAGCTATGTCATACGGTCGTGAAAGCCTTCATTCTATGACCAGTGTTTCAACTTCCCTCCATTCTCGTCTATGGACTGTCCGCGAATTCTTTTCGCGTGATGGTTATGCTCTAATTAGAATCATTTTGTGACTGACAGTCTGCTGTGGCAGTGTTGCCTGCGTGTAGCCAGCCACGCTGCGTAAGCCACTGCACTTACCTACGAAGCCGGCAACAGGGCGATTACATGGCGCTGGAGCCGACCTCTGTGGCCGAGCGGTTCTAGGCGCTTCGGTCACTGGTTCCAATTCTACTTCTGGCATGGATGTGTGTGATGTCCTTAGGTGGATAGGTTTAAGTAGTAGGGAACTGATGACCTCAGATGTTAAGTCCCATAGTGCTTAGAGCCATTTCAGCCATGGCGCTGAAGGTAGAACTACAGTCGGATGTCGCCTGGTCCCTACTACTCGGCACTCCGAAACGTCAGACACAAAGGGATTTTCATCGTCCCTCAGTGAGATGTTTTTAATGGAGTCTTTGTCGCCTAAAGGCATTTCTGACTAACATCAAGTCTCAAAGGTAACTAACGCTCTCGTCCTTTACCGGGTGTATTTAAAGCAAACCTGAGTTTCATCTTCGTAGTGGCGCCATTCTTATGCGACTGGAATGACATTTGAATAAACATCGTCTTTCAGATGTAGAAACACACCTACCAACATTAATTTATGTCGCCCACCTCCTTCTAGGTGTATTTTTTCTGACAGTGTATTATATACAATAACAAACTTGAACATCGGCCCTTCTTAAGTCACAGAGTTTCCTCGGTATTCTTAAAGAACGCAAAGCATACTGTCTATAATAATGTGAGTGTTTATTCATGTTTAACCATTTAATGGTCGGGTTTTTGTACTAATGGAATTTTGCAGACGTGCTTATGAGCCGAAGATATCAAGAATACTAATCATAGGTGCCAATTCATTGTTTTCTTGCAAACCATCGCAATTTGACTATTTTGAACATGTGCAAAGATTCACAAAACAATGAGTTCCTTCGCTGTTTTAAAAATGTTATCGTCACTCCTGCCTATTAGGTTTCCAGAAATTTGGAAATAGATACTAAATCGGCTAATTCCGCTTTGTGTGTGCATGGCAGTCTCTCATAATAGAAAAGCGTTCTAGCTACGGGCGCTGAGGCAAGCACGAATTTCAGCTGCTTCAGTGATACAAGACACGCAACATTAACACCAACCAAGGCGCATTCGGTTTGACTGGTGGTAATGTAGCGTGTTTTATATATGGCGGGGTGGGGGCATTTGTCAGGCTGTGCAAACACCAATTTTCCATTGGAAGAGAGGTAAAGCAGAGTGATCGTGTAACCACTAAACTATTTATAGTGTCGTTGAGAAGACCGTGTGCTAAACTAATTCGAAAGGAAGGGGAATTAGAATAATTAGGAAAAGAATCACTTCTTTTACGTAATGAATTACTCGTTCGGTGTCCTCATATATTTTCTCTCTCTTCATTTTTTGGTTGTCGCGTGAGCATGTGTACATCTACTGTTGTTGTGGGCATTGATTTGCTGTTGATGTTCACAACCACAACCGTATCACTGAACTGTTAGCAGTAACTGTCTCTCTGTCCTACTTTCCTATTCAGAACTTACCATCCTCCAGCTCTACCACTCTCTGCTGCTGTTGATATTACCCAGTATTTTTCTGACCATAAATTAACATCTCCTGTCAATATGACTTCACTGACCCTCACTGTTTATAGACTAACTTTTATACATCTCTTTTCAGATGATCTAAATTCCCTACCACGTCCTAATTTCTGACATTCCACGCTCTGACTTACCCTTTCGTTCGTTATTTAACCTTGTCTTCCTGGTTACCTATTGTAAATCCGAATGGAAGCTAACGTAGAATCTTTTGCCTATGGAGAGACCATCATGACACTTTTTCAGTTACAGCCCTCAAGTCCTTCGGACTCCCGTTGTGTCTTTAATTCGTTGGTATCCATTGCCTTCTGCATGCTTATGCCGTTGACCTTTGCTGTGTCTTCCTCCTTTCTGGGGGAAAGTAATTACCCATAAACTGTCTACACCTCCGACATCTTTGACAAGGCCATTAGCAGAACGAGGGTGACTCCTTACACAGAGAGTCTTCGGTCGCCGCTGTTGATGACTTTTATTCAAGATTTAGACAATTGTTGGGTGCAAACCCACGACTCAGGACTTTTAGATTGTCAATTACAGCTGGTACCGTTAGAAATCCGGGTAAGTCATTAATATGTGTCTTTAATTAAGAAGATTACTTCTGTTTCCATCCCTGTGTATTAAGCCGGCCGGTGTGACCGTGCGGTTAAAGGCGCTTCAGTCTGGAACCGCGTGACCGCTACGGTCGCAGGTTCGAATCCTGCCTTGGGCATGGATGTGTGTGATGTCCTTAGGTTAGTTAGGTTTCATTAGTTCTAAGTTCTAGGCGACTGATGACCTCAGAAGTTGAGTCGCATAGTGCTCAGAGCCATTTGAACCATCTGAACCCTGTGTATTAACGTAACCTGTGCCTAGTTCCCAGTCTTTCATCAAGCGAACAATTCTTGATAATAGCTGAAGAAGTAGCTATTTCATTAGGACACTCTGAAAGGAACTTACCTGATGTAAAATCTGCTCTGGAAAACTGCTTCGTCAACTGACGCATGTTGCGTCGCTGCAGTTGTTCTTCATACAAAATTCTGTATTATTTACTGCATCACAGCTAAAATGGAGGAGAAAAGCAGAAGTCATTGAAGAAACTGACACTGTTTTTCTTACGAGTACTATACAGAAACAGCACATTTTCCAAATCTGATACTGGAGAACATTGCGTGAAGCATATTTACGAGTACAGAGGTTAAAATATTACCGAATGGCACAAAGAGATGGAACAATGTCGCTTATTATTGTACACGGCATGACATCAACTGAATTTTCCGCCAGCGTTTGGCAGAACATGATGGTAAGGAAAAGAAAGTGTTATCCTTTTTAAAATTAAGTGGTGTGAATAGAAAAGGAGAAAATCCTGGTTTATGTATGACTAGCTGCAGGCCGGCCGCGGTGGCCGAGTGGTTCTGGGCGCTTCCCCGGAACCGCGCGACTGCTACGGTCGCAGGTTCGAATCCTGCCTCGGACATGGATGTGTGTGATGTCCTTAGGTTAGTTGGGTTTAAATAGTTCTAAGTTATAGGGCACTGACACCTCAGATGTTAAGTCCCATAGTGCTCAGAGCCATCTGAACCATTTTTTTGACTAGCTGCAGTGCCCCACGTTGCCCGGGATGTTCAGCTTCTGCCACGCAAAGTGATTGGCCTGGTGCCTATTACCATTTTTAATTAATTTCTTCAAAAAAAGTTTTGCAAAATTTATATTGTCCTTATATGGAAAGATGATTAATTGCGCCATCTGGTGTTACATTTTGTGGTAAGTTTCTCATTGCGTGTCTGAAGAATTTGTCTTCTATTGTTTCATCTCAGTTTTCTCTGTTTCAAGAGGGGCTGTGTTTGAGCTCGACTCGGATCGTTCAAACCATTTACGTGACAGTTTCGGAAATCTCGGGTCTTGTTCGGTTTATAGGTCGGCACGCGATCTAATGACTTTTGTTGTTACCGTATCCACGACCTGCTTTAGTGTTTGTATGTCATTGTTGATTTTAGCAACACATGTACGGACTGAAATGTGTTCTAGAATATATGTCATACGTAACACAAACGAAAATAATAAATAAGAGTTTTCAGTCATGTTTCTGTCAAATTCTCCTCGCTAGTCCCGCGAGCTGCTGACCTCTTATGCTACTACCTCCAAGACTGACGTTGCCGCTGTTAATTTAGTCTCGCGAATTAACAGGCGGTTTAACACGATATATTTCGTTTGTTGGGCAGTCAATTTTTCTTTAATGTTCTTCATTGTTTCACCTGAATCCCGTCAATTTTTCTTTAATGTTCTTCATTGTTTCACCTGAATGTAGAAATTTGAAGCAAATCAGCCAGGAATGTTGGAGCAAATCGGTCAAGTACTTTTAGTAACAACCTTTTCGCTGTATATGTATTACTTACACATATATTTCAAGTTATATTAGACAATCTTATGTAGGCAAAGATCTTCGTCTCGTCCTGACTGTAAGTTGTGCAAAATCTCATCAGTATCAGAATAAAACTTCAGATGTTGCACGAAAAATAATACAAAAGAGAAGGAAATCGTTTAACACCAAGTGGAATAAATATCACAAATACCAAAATATTTGAGCAGTAGTTACAGAGAGATAGTTACTAAAATGTTGACTTTCACGGCCGGAAATGTCATGTCCATTATAATTATCCGGGCTGTTATGCCGTGGTCGGTTGATGAATTCTGTGTCAATTCCCAACGTTTCGTCGCCGTCTGCGGAGGACATCTTCAAGGGGGTCCGTAGCTCGATGGAAGGTCCAACACACTCACTGGCTCGCTACTGACTGCCGCTAAATTCCGTGGCCGCGCGCTCCCGCTCCGAGGCGTGACGTCACGTGTTTTGAAAAGGTTTTGACACAGAATTCATCAACCGACCACAGCATAACAGCTCGGATAATTATAATGGACATGAGAAAGATAGTTGTCCCAGAATGAGCAGAATTAATTTATTTTTTTTATTTTTTATCTATTTATTATTTTTTTAAACATAAATTTTCGTTAGAATCGTGATACTCTTTCTCAAAACGTTTCATGAAATCACAGAAGTCGTCGAAGTAAGTTCAATGAAAGATTGCTCACGCTGCTAAGAATTTCCACTCCGCGACATGTTATACGAGGTCAGTCGATTAGTAACAGGAAGGTAGGATCCGCTTCGGCACGTCGTTACGTAAGAACGGTTGGTCATCAATAAGGGGCAAGTCCAGCACCGACCAGCTCTCGACTTTGTCCGTCACTAAAAGAGAGTAGCGGTGTGGGGACCGTGGACGAGCCTGTGATGCAACTTTGATACGAGTAGTCGATACTAGTTACACTGACGGTAACAACAGGCCGCCGCCACCGGCACGGGCTGTTGTTCGGTACCAGACGCGTAAATTATAACGTGTTTGGCAGAACTTGAATGGGCTATTTCAACGCTGTGTTCCGTGTTCGCTGCGTAACTAGAAAGTATTTTTAGCCACAAAGGAATTAACAAGAGAATTTCAGGCCACGTTAATGACGTTGCGCGTTAGGAATATTAAATGTAGTGTAATTCACAGTCTCGCTATGGACTAGACGCCATAAGTAAATACTCCTCCAGACCATCGATTGCTAACATTCATTTTTGTTATTGCTTCTGAATAGCATAATACATAATTTTAAAAAATCTTCAATTTACATATCTTACTTATTGAAATGCATGTATTCAATAATGTAATAAACAAATGTAAATACTCACTCTCAGGATACTTTAATTCAGAATAAAAATATTGCAGGAAATACAACCAACAATACGGATTATTCGTGCCAATGTATAATTGATACATCATCCTGAGGCAATATAATGTCACTGTTGTAACACTCGAATTGAAGAATTATATTCACTTGTGCTAACAGGAAGATTTAATAGATACGCTTATTTATCTAGTGTAATAAATCTGCTTACTACATATTTATCGCAAAAAGACCCCATGTCAATGACATCTATATCAACTGATCATTCTACATTACTGGCCATTAAAATTGCTACACCAAGAAGATGACGTGCACCAGACGCGAAACTTAGCTGACAGGAAGAAGATGCTGTGATCTGCAAGTGATTAGCTTCTCAGAGCATTCACACAAGGTTGGAGCTGGTGGCGACACCTCCAACGTGCTGACATGAGCAAAGTTTCCAACCGATTTCTCATACACAGACAGCAGTTGACCGGCGTTGCCTGGTGAAACGTTGTTGTGATGCCTCATGTAAGGAGGAGAAATGCGTACCATCACATTTTCGACTTTGATAAAGGTCGAATTGTAGCCTATCGTGATTGCGGTTTATCGTATCACGACATTGCTGCTCGCGTTGGTCGAGGACCAATGACTGTTAGCAGAATATGGAATCGGTGAGTTGAGGAGGGTAATACGGAACGCCGTGCTGGATCCCAACGGCCTCGTATCACTAGCAGTCGGGATGACAGGCATCTTATCCGCATGGCTGTAACGGATCGTGCAGCCACGTCTCGATCCCTGAGTCAACAACCATCTACACGAACAGTTCGACGACGTTTGTATCAGAATGGACTATCCGCTCGGAGACCATGGCTGCGGTTACCCTTGACACTGCATCACAGACAGGAGCGCCTGCGATGGTGTACTCGACGACGACCCTGGGTGCACGAATGGCAAAACGTCATTTTTTCGGATGAATCCAGGTTCTGTTTACAGCATCATGATGGTCGCATCCGTGTTTGGCGACATCGCGGTGAACACACATTGGAAGAGTGTGTTTGTCATCGCCGTACTGGCGTATCACCCGGCATGATCGTATGGGGTGTCATTGGTTACACGCCTCGGCCACCTCTTGTTCGCATTGACGGCACTTTGAACAGTGGACACTACATTTCAGATGTATTACAACCCGTGGTCTACCCTTCATTCGATCCCTGCGAAACCCAACATTTCAGCAGGATAATGCTCGACTACATGTTGCAGGTCCTGTGCAGGCCTTTCTGGATACAGAAAATGTTCGACTGCTGCCCTGGCCAGCACATTCTCCAGATCTCTCACCAACTGAAAACGTCTGGTCAATGGTAGCCGATCAACTGTCTCGTCGCAATACGCCATTCACTACTCTTGATGAGCTGTGGTATCGTGTTGAAGCTGCATGGGCACCTATACCTGTACACGCCATCGAAGGGCTGTTTGACTCAATTTCCAGGTGTATCAAGGCAGTTATTACGACCAGAGGTGGTTGTTCTGGGTAGTGATGTCTCAAGATCTATACACCCAAATTGCGTGAAAATGTAACCACGTGTCAGTTGTAGTATAATATATTTGTCCAATGAATATTTCTTCTCGGTGTAGCAATTTTAAAGGCCAGTAGTGTACGTCTTGCCGATCTACGGATATACTGAAAGTTTTTTCCTGAGAAAGTGCGGCGCGTCTGTCGGGAACGGAGCGTACACGTTACTGGTGCACCATATTCAGAGGTTACTGCTCTAACGTGTGGGGACTGTAACAAACATGCCTCACAGCAGACGCATCAGGACGTAGGAAAATCACTTCTCTGAGCGTAACTCACCAGCGTAGTTTATACGAAAGGGGAACAAAAATGCTCAGCTATCTGAAAATGATTAGTGTTGAAAGAGCGGAGACCTCGTATCCGCTGGAATCTGTTAATTCACTAAAATTTTTTCGTCGAAATATAGGAGGTTTTGGTATGCATACTGCAATACTTTTTTTTTTGCTTTGGAAAAGAAAAGTTAATTGCTATAATTGCTACGAAGTATGTTCTCTCCGGCATTTTCTAGTGGTTTAAGCCGTCGGCACACGGACCGTGCATCCGAACGTTGAGCGTTGAGCGTGCCGAGTTTCTAACGTCATAAGGTGGAACAGCACGTTCGGGAGTCTTTCCGAACGTGCAGAGCAATATCTGGCATGTCAGATAATCTGAGCGTGCGTCTGAGCGTTGACCGGAGATGGCACAACGCCACACACGCATATCGTCTCCCTTCAGTACAGAGTTATGAGGCGCCATATTGGCATTCATTTCAAGCCTAAATGCATATATGCCGTTTCTGAGCACCAGCAAATTTAAGATCACTGGAAAACCCGTTGTTAACTGTGTGATTCGTTCCAATAAAATAATGAGAAACATCATATTCGTGGCAGAAGAATTATTGTAATTTGTAAATATGAGAGTAGGCTATTAGAAGACAGCGAAACACTGAAGAACCACCCAAAACGAATTGTTCTTGATACAATTTGTTATAATTAAATTTCAATTAGTATATATCTACGATTAAGGTTTTCAGCACATGGCGCAACATAACATGTTTAGATATACGAGGTGTGTTGTTGGTTTAGCGTGATGAGTAAAAAAAAAAAAAGTTGCGTCACTGTCCACTGATCAGTTGTTCATTGGGGCGGTGGTTCGCGTCTTGACACTTCCAAATTCTTCTTTCCTAATATTCTTGTTTTTATTAGGATCTGATACCTTGTTATTAGTTGAATATAAGTATATACTATAACATTTGATGTTATGTAAATATAAGTTCACCTTTTTTTGAGGGGTGAGTTTGTTCGATTGGCTCCATCTATAGTAGAACTTGCGCTACTTGTTTAAAGATATTTTGCTCCTTTTTCTTTTACACTTTGTAATTCACATGTTGCAAAGATTCTGCTACTGGGTAGGTACAGTGATCAAGTAAGATTCAGCTTGGGGTTTTACTAAAATGTGGGAATGATGAAATAATGTTTATCTTATAGGGAGAAGTATTCCAAATTTGTACCGCACTGTTTATAATGGATCTTATATAAGCTGTGTCCTTATTGTTTGGACATGGTACTTTCCTTTTCGTGGACGTGCGTTTTAATAGAGCTAACGTGTGAATTTTACGCGAGCCTATTGAGTAAACAGTGTGATTTACGAACTAGAAACATCCCTTAACTGCCGCTGGAGTGCGTTGTGATCGCGTATACCACGTTGGGGCTCACGTACCGTATGCACAATTCGCGTCGTTCCTGAGCGTTCAGCAGCACGTTGAACTTGGCACGCTCAACGTTAACGTTCGACACCACGGTCCGTGTGCCGAAGACTTTAAGCAGCACACGTGTACCGTGTAAAGAGCGTAGCGGAATGATGCGGGAGACCCACACCGCCGTACTAGGCAAGGTCCTAATGGAGTTGGTTTGCCGTTACCTTCCTCCGACCGTAATGGGGATTAATCATATTGATGAAGAAGACACAACAACACCCAGTTATCTCGGAGCAGGTGAAAATCCCTGACCCCTCCGGGAATCGAACCCAGAACCCCGAGCGCCGGAAGCGAGAACACTACCGATAAACTACGAGCTGCGAACTGTGCTAGCATTGATTTACTTCCTGAAGAGGCTGAGTGGTTACTACAACACACACAAGATGTTAGTAACTTGAGTAAAACACTTTAATACTCAACATAGATGCATTCCAGATCCACTTGTATGACTCTATATACAGGATGAAAAACCTAAAACTTGCATCGCAGATATTGCGGAAATGGAAAGTGCTATTGACATGTAATTCTCACAGAACGGTTTGGTAGTCAGGGTCTCGTACTGTTAGTCAATAAACAGATTATAATAGTATTTAGAAAGTAACTTTTGTGCAGACATACACTTTTTAAATGGAACAATGACTGTTGATATTAACAAACGGAATGTGAGATAAATAATGTATGTTGCAGGATTTCAGTGTGAGTCGTTTATGAGATATAGTATTTTGAAAATTTTCCACGACCACACTTGTTTGTGACATGAAACTCCGTAGTTGTTAGGTACGATGTCGTTAAGTTTGCTTACAGTGTGCTTGTGTGTTCCTGGAGCACATTGGGATTTGCTAATCATGCTAGTCAGTTAGTGTGTGAGAGCGAAACAGTAGTTAGTGATTGGGCGATGATATTAACCAATACAGAAAAAGCTTATACTCGTGGTCTGTGTAGAGTGTAGGAAGAATGCAGTATGTTCTTGTACGGTGTTCAGATGGTTCAAATGGCTCTGACGACTGTGGGACTTAACATATGAGGTCATTAGTCCCTTGGAACTTAGTACTACTTAAACCTAACTAACCTAAGGACATCACACACTGTAAGTTTATGTTTTCTTTATGTAAGTAGGCTGTTTATGTTTTCTTATTGGCAAAGTTACGTAGCGCTCTATATGAAAATCACTGGCTGTGCTGTGTGCAGTCTGTGGCTAGTTTGCATTGTTCTCTGCCATTGTAGTGTTGGGCAGCGGCAGCTGGATGTGAACAGCGCGTAGCGTTGCGCAGTTGGAGGTGAGCCGCCAGCAGTGGTGGATGTGGGGAGAGAGATGGCGGAGTTTTGTAATTTGTCATGAACTGCTATATATATTATGATTATTAAGGTAAATACAGTGTTTGTTCTCTATTAAAATCTTTCATTTGCTAACTATCCCAATCAGTAGTTAGTGACTTCCGTAGTTTGAATCTTTTATTTAGCTGGCAATAGTGGCGCTCGCTGTATTGCAGTAGTTCGAGTAATGAAGATTTTTGTGAGGTAAGTTATTTGTGAAAGGTATAGTTTAATGTTAGTCAGGGCCATTCTTTTGTAGGGATTTTTGAAAGTCAGACTGCGTTGCGCTAAATAATATTGTGTGTCAGGTTAAGCATAGTCTTGTACAATTGTTATAAGGGAACGTTTCACAATTAACCTGGCGAAGTTTCAAATGATTCCTGAGCAAAGTCAAGTGTGTCCTGTCGATCCAATATGTCCATCACTTGTTGAAGGGAGGGATTGAGTAGTTTCAAAATCTGTTCCCTTATACGAACATCAGAAACGTTCTGTGCAATTTCATTACGTACCATAGTATCTGAATATGGGAGTCCACATTGACACTCCAAAGCACAATCCCTAGTAAGGCCTTGCATGGTTGCAACCCACTCCCGATTAGTTTGCACACTGAAGGACGACAAAAGAAAAGGCCGCCCTTCGTTACCTTGAATTCGGTAGGCGGCGAGATTGAATCCAAATTGGCGTGACCACTCTGTCCAGCTTTCCAGTACAGCATCAAAAGGTCTGAAAGTCTGTGCAACAGCGTGTTGTGGCTGCGTTAGCGGTGGAGCGACGGCTGCCGCATCGTTTTGCACTGCACGTTGACCCTGGATGAGCTGTCCAAGGGCATCCAGTAATGCCTGCGTCTGCTGATTCTGTAAGCTATAATATTCGGATAGTACATCTGGAGATTGTGGCGATGCCATTACACAATTAAATCAGGGCAGTATAGATAAGAACACCGTTTTTAGACTCGTCACCAATGTCGGGTAGGCAGAAGAGCCAACACCGTGTTACTAGAGGAGGCCGAAATGCACGCGTTTTAGCTCACGCAGGCTGGCGTGAGGAGGGAAGAACTATACTGACGTGAGGTCTGGAACATCACAAGGAATGAGAGTTCAGAAAGCGGACATTATTAGTTTGATACTTAACTTTAATCCATTAATGAGGAACGTCGCTCTTGATGGTACATGATTCACAATATTATCTGTTCAGAAGACATATAGTAACTGAATATGGCGCCTTGCTAGGTAGTAGCAAATGACGTAGCTGAAGGCTATGCTAAACTGTCGTCTCGGCAAATGAGAGCGTGTGTAGGCAGTGAACCATCGCTAGCAAAGTCGGCTGTACAACTGGGGCGAGTGCTAGGAAGTCTCTCTAGACCTGCCGTGTGGCGGCGCTCGGTCTGCAATCACTGATAGTGGCGACACGCGGGTCCGACGTATACTAACGGACCGCGGCCGATTTAAAGGCTACCACCTAGCAAGTGTGGTGTCTGGCGGTGACACCACAGCATTTATTAATCATTAATCATTTACGTTTATAACTCGCAAACTAATTAGAAATAGATGTTGGGAACAACAATTTTGTCGATCCATAACAGTGTTTCGTCTCCTATCTGAAGTAAAGTGAAAGGCTATCGTAACGGTTACTGAGTTATTGGTTATAAGTGCAGATATTTTTAAATGTGGTACCTTAATATGTACACACATCAGTGTGTTGACTGTTTCTCTTCGTCAAACAGTCCTCCCAAAACACAGCACAAACCTTACACCCTGACGTTTTCTGCGTGCTCGTAACTGCACAACTAATTTTACTAAGCCGGTCAGTATAGACTAACCGTTTTGCGTCCACGCCTCAGCACCTTATCTTCTGCCCAGGGAAAGAAAGCACTGATGAGCTGCCCTTCCCACAAGTACTTGAACGTATTACCCAATCTAAAAACGTACAGTCTGTAATAGAGATAGTTATTAGTCTGTAAATGAAGTAAATACCGACGTAATATAATTCAGTATACTGTCCTCAGACACCAGTGAAAATATATGCACCTATATCTGTCACACAATGTATAATCTGAAGCACTGGAAGCATACGCGTTTCTATTGTTTCCATACAAAATAGAGTCGCAAGCACTTTATTGTGCTGCCTGCCTGCATTATTGTTTTGATAAGTTAATTTTACCCTCCAAACAGCAGTGACTATATCCAGCGACAAGATGAGAGCTGCGGCTAATTTACTGCTACTACTTCCACATGAAATAAATTCTAATAATATATAAAAGTCGTCATTTCTAAAGGAACCGACTCTGTGCTTTGCTTTTGTAATATCCTATAAGCTAATATTGGAAGAGTTTCTTTTAATATGGTAGATTTAACTGAGAATATGAGGGATGCAAGCAAGATTGTCATTAACTCGCTAATTAACTACAATGCCTGACAAAAAACTGCTCTGCAACTTTAGTTTCAAGTTAAAATGTATACTTTAGAAAAAAACAGAAATTGATCATGGTAGTGTGAAAGACGACCCCTCTAATTATACATTCTCATTTTTGGTAGTTAACACAAATATTTACATTGTTAAATAAATGAACATTCTCCTTACCGAAAATTACATTTGCTGACATCTCAGCTTATCAATAAATCAGTGTTTTTAATGACAAATTGAATCGCAAGTAAAATGTTTGTGACTGCTATTAATAAAAGATTACTTAGAATCAACATTTCTCCAATAAAGGTGACTACTAACACTTTCAGATATGACTGTTACTCCCTATACACATCCAGATGCAAAAGTACTAGAAAGGTCGTCTTGTAGATCGTGTTCTTGCTGCTGTTTCACAAGAACATCGATTTTCAACTTAGTTAAAATTTTAGAAAATGTTTAAAATTTGTGGTATCCTTACGTTATATTTTCCATTACGAGTATTTTTATGACCACAGTTCTTACGCCTTGTCATGTGACTTCAAGCCATACATCATCAGTTGTAGACTTGTTGGACTGCACTGATACAGCACCATATCGGACAAGTCACCGTTTGGTCTTGAGCACGACACAACACGGAAGCTCCATTTTACCATTCTGCCTGGTCTCAGCGTCGATACATCTTGTTGCACTGATTCCAGCCAAGAGACTGGCGCGCAAATACCACTTCACTGCCAGGACTTGCGTCGGCGCAGGAATTAACTAGTATCAGTTCAATACCATCAACAGCATCTCAAAGTGATCAGTGTACACTTTTATGTGTGACTAATAATTTTTCCATTGATCTCAACTAATTTTCAAATAGTTTATCGCTCCAAATATTTAACTGATCTACATCCCTGCTCGCATGGGGGAAGATAGGAAGAAGGCTGTCTCTCTGGCAGAATGCATCCCAATGTCTGGGTGGACTGATTTAAGGAAGCTATGGAAGACGTACGTCATTTTGACCATATAGGGACGAACTCCACCCTCGCCGTACCGTATCCCAATGTCTTTATGCTCGACTTTCTGTTGGCGAGGTGAGAAACGGTGTACATGCGCATTGTACCCCCTTTGAAGTTTCCTGCGCGAGGACAGACTCCGAAGTAACGACGTTTCTGCAGCAGCCGGGAACTTTATTTCTCGAGTGCACAAACACGTGGAAACTCGTTTACTGCGCCACCCGGCTCCGGCCTCGCCGTCCACCGCTATCGGAGGCCGCGCTTGACTTCTGCGAGCTGTGAAGTTCATTAAGCTCGTTGCTCTGAGCGAGAGGCAAAAAGTTATCGGTGTATTTAAGTTGTGCCCCGGAGTGTTTCCAGACGGAAAATCTGGCCATTCTCTCAGACGTACACCGACTTCAATCAGAAAGTCGATGGAAAGTTAATTAATATCGTCGGAGGAAGCGGAAAGGCCCAGACTGGAAGCCTTCGAACAGGCTTTAAAGCTGACAGTGCACAACTGGTGTGGCGCGCGAACTCACAGACACACAGTCACACTTACTTTACACTATCATTGCGTTGTTATAGGACAAGATGGATAAGTAATAGTAATGCAGAAAAGAATGCAAAATTCACATCTCTCTGCCTGTAGGCCCCCTTCCTCCCCCACCCCTGCTCCCTACGTCCACCGTCATCACAGACCATTCAACTATGTGCTGAAGTAACTTTTCGAAGCTCGTGTAAATCGTGACTGTTGTTGACAACATAAATTAGTTGTAATGCAATAGCAACACGGTTTCAAGGCATAACGAACGGATTTATTCTTAAACTGTGTGCAGACCTTTAAAGGGTGCACGAAAAAATCCTGCGCACTCTGAAACATTCATATTCAATATCATCCGCATGAGCTGTTAATAGCAAACAGTAGACCCCGACATTTGTTTACAGCTTCTGCTCTGTGTTCTGTCTAGAGCCAAAAACAAAGTATTACAGATAGAACGGCTTATTATCAGCTAAACATTGGAAACTCTGGCAGAAAACTCGAGGAGATCCCGGTCTTACTTAAAGAACACTTGCGGCAAGACACAGTCAATACCGTCACTGAACGATAGCAATGCTAATGTTACTGATGACAGTGCCCCTAAAGCAGAGTACTAGATTCGGCTTTCCCAAATTCCTTCAACAAAGAAGACGAAGAAAATATTCCGTTCACGTTTCACACGGTGCATGATTCATTATCGTACAATGCTGGGCTCCAAACGTACCTGCCCAAAGTCTAATAGACTGAGTTGAGTCTAATAGATTTCTTTCTGCCAGGAAAGCAATTTTTAATGGCGTTAGTCGGCTTTTTGTGTCATCCTTGTATCGTAGGTCATCTGCTGTTTTGTTTCCAAGTAGCAGTATTCCTTCACTTTACTTACTATTTGCTACGTATTTTAATGATAATTTCATTGCTAATCTCGTTTTTCCTATTTCTTATTACATTCGTCTTTTATCGGTTTACCCTCTATCTATAGGGTGTGCTCCTTGCACTGTTCGTTCAACAGATCCTGTAATTCTCCTTCAATGTCACTGAGGATAGCCATATCGTCAGTGAATATGAGCACTGAAATTCTTTCAAAATATTTTAATCCCATTCTTCTCATATTCTTTTGTTTCCGACATTGCTTCTTTGATGTACAAGCTGAACAACAGGGGAAAAAGACTTGCATATCGTTCTCGGTTTTCCATTATTATTTTTCCATCTTGATTCTCGTACATGTTGTATATTATCCTTTCTGTATCATACCGAAATCCAGTTCTAAAAATATCAAACGTCTTGATCAATTCGACACTGTAAACGCTGTTTCTTGATCGGATATCCTATAAACAAATCTTAATTTTGATTAAACCTTGCTTTCAATGTTGAGTGCAACGTTTTAACTGCATCTCTATTGTCTTTGCTTGATCATCTCATTTATCCTCAGTTTTCATTTGAATTCTTCCGTGTACCATTCTTGTCAGCAACTTCGATGCTTTCCCAATTAAGCTGAATTTACTTTAGGTCTCGCACTTAACTGCCCTTCCTGTTTTCGCGAGTGTGTGAATGATCTGTGTCGTAAAGTCTGGTTGCATGTCTCCGGACTCATAGATTCTGCATACTATCTTGAAAAGTCGTTTGCTTGCCTTATATTACCTAATGTTCTCCAAGGCTCTGATAAAGTCTAACTGTTCTTAATGGATCTCTTACGCCTACCATGTCGACTCCAAGTCCATCTATTACATCTTCAGACAGGTCTTCCACCGCACAGAGGTCTTCATTGTAGTTTCCACATATACGCTGACTCCTCTGTTTTAAAGTGGTGTTCTCATTACAGCCTTCATTTTCCCCCCTTTCTTTTAATTTCACTGCTATCTGTTTTGGAATTTCTTCATGCTGAATCGTCCTTCCAATGACCGTTTATTTTTCGACTTCTTCAAAGTTTTCCTTCAGCCATTTCTCCCTGCTTCCCTGCACTAACTGCTTATATCACTCCTACGTGACGTAAATTACTGCTTTTCCCAGAACATTTTTATATTGCCCTCTTTCATCGATCAGTTATTTTTCTATTACCCAGGATTTCTTAGCAGTTACTTACCGTCTACCTGAGTTTCTCTGTCCAGCTTTAGTGATAACCGTTTCATCCATACATCTATTTTCTCTTCAGCTGAACTGCCTGCAGTGGTATTCACTGCCGCAATATGTACAATCTTAAACAATTTCATACGCAAGTTAATCATTCCGCAGTACATCACAATCCTACTCCATTCCACACTGATTGTTTCGCACACTTCTCTTAAACTTTAGTCTGCTCTTCGTTATCAATAAACTGTGATCTGATACCGTATCTGCTCCTTGGTATGCTTCCCTCTCTAATAAGCAATTTGAGAAATCAGTGTGACCGCTACGTAATCTTCACATGTCACCAGGTCTATTCCAAATATACCCATTCCTCTTCTGAGATTTGTGAAAGTCTATTCGCAGTCATTAGCTACAATCTATTTTAGATCTCAATTAGTCTTTCTACTCTCTCATTCTAAGTAGTCTACATTCTCCCCATAACTTTAAATGCATACAGTACATCGTTCTCTGCTCCATTCTCGTATTCATAACGGATCCCACAAGCGTCATACCATTTTCTGCGGCTGTCCAGATTACCATATACTTGTCTGGCCATTAATCCTTACACTTTTCCCAATTCTTTTCACTGATCCCCTACTATATCTAGACTTAGCCTTTGCATTTCCCTATTCAGATTTCCTAGCTTCCGTTCCACATTCAAACATCTGACATCCCACTCTCTATGTAGCCGTATATTACGCTTTATTTGGTTATTGCATCTTTTTCTCATGGTTAGATAACACTTCGGCAGTCTTCTCCCGGATATGGGAGCTAATCGGAATGTGCTTTTTTATGTGTCTTAAATGCAGTGGTTCCCGCGGTCTTCTGCATACTAGTGCCACTTATCACTGCTAATTATTCTGCCTCTTCTGGGCATTTTTTTAGCCCGAGGACAATCCTGTCCACTCCTCTGCCCCCTTCTGACAAGACCTTCGGCAGAAGGAGGTCGACTCCATCCTCATGATTTTTCTCCAAAATTTAAGGTATCGCTTGGATTGAACCTGTGACCCAGGACAATTCTATCACTCACGCGAAAAACACGGCAAGTACCATAACCAAATTTCCCAGAGACTTCATTCAGTAGAATTGGGAAAATGAAATGTCCTGTGGCCTAGACCGGTCACTTGGTGCAAGTCTCTTTACTTGACGCCACTTCGGCGACTTGCGCGTCGACGTGGATGAGGTGGTGATGAAGAACACAACACAACACCCAGTCCCTGAGCGGAGAAAATATCCGATCCAGACGAGAATCGAACCCGGGCCCCTTTGCTTAGCATTTCGTCGCGCTGACCACTTTTTCCGTTTTTTGTTTTTCTATTTTCTTCGTAATTATTCGTTGTATTTGGTCATAGCGGACGTCAGATGACATGAGTGCAAGTTCACCAGTTTTTATTTTTTTTTATTACAGCGGTCACGACAAACATTCTGGGGTATTTTATGTGCCTTTTAGAGAGCAAGCAGCTGAACGAATGCTATGGCACAGTCGCAAGCTTCGAAGTTGCACACTTTCGTGCCCCGTGTTCGAAACTCGATTATCATTTTTATTTTTGTTTTTCATGTACCTCCCAATGTTTATTTGACATTATTTTCGGTGAAGTATCTCTGGCATATTTACATTCGCCGGTCGGGGTGGCCGAGCGGTTCTAGGCGCTAGAGTCTGGAACCACGCGACCGCTACGGTCGCAGGTTCGAATCCTGCCACGGACATGGATGTGTGATGTCCTTAGGTTAGTTAGGTTTAAGTAGTTCTAAGTTCTAGGGGACTGATGACCACAAAAGTTAAGTCCCAAAGGGCTCAGAGCCATTTGAACCCTATCTAGATTCGTCACGAACGGGAACCCAAATTTTCGGAAAAGTGACCGTTATGCATGATGGCATGGTTTGCCGCGACATTACTACCAACGCTTCAGATATTACGTAATGGTTCTTTCCCGAGTGAGATTCGTACGAAGAAATATCAGTGGGCAGAGCTGCCGTCGCGCGACGATTGTGCTGTTAGGAATTTCTGTGTTTCAAATGTCTCTGCTACCAGTATCATCCAAGGGAATGCACCAAACTTTCGTGAAGGATAAACATAAGGATAAACTGTAGAAATTAATATAAGAACAGGTACAACAATGAAATATAACAACAATAGGAGAGTTTTAAAAGACAGTAACCCCTAAAGAAACCGTACACACATCTACACTCCTGGAAATTGAAATAAGAACACCGTGAATTCATTGTCCCAGGAAGGGGAAATTTTATTGACGCATTCCTGGGGTCAGATACATCACATGATCACACTGACAGAACCACAGGCACATAGACACAGCCAACAGAGCATGCACAATGTCGGCACTAGTACAGTGTATATCCACCTTTCGCAGCAATGCAGGCTGCTATTCTCCCATCGAGACGATCGTAGAGATGCTGGATGTAGTCCTGTGGAACGGCTTGCCATGCCATTTTCACCTGGCGCCTCAGTTGGACCAGCGTTCGTGCTGGACGTGCAGACCGCGTGAGACGACGCTTCATCCAGTCCCAAACATGCTCAATGGGGGACAGATCCGGAGATCTTGCTGGCCCGGGTTTGTTGACTTACACCTTCTAGAGCACGTTGGGTGGCACGGGATACATGCGGACATGCATTGTCCTGTTGGAACAGCAAGTTCCCTTGCCGGTCTAGGAATGGTAGAACGATGGGTTCGATGACGGTTTGGATGTACCGTGCACTATTCAGTGTCCCCTCGACGATCACCAGTAGTGTACGGCCAGTGTAGGAGATCGCTCCCCACACCGTGATGCTGGGTGTTGGCCCTGTGTGCCTCGGTCGTATACAGTCCTGATTGTGGCGCTCACCTGCACGGCGCCAAACACGCATACGACCATCACTGGCACCAAGGCAGAAGCGACTCTCATCGCTGAAGACGATACGTCTCCATTCGTCCCTCCATTCACGCCTGTCGCGACACCACTGGAGGCGGGCTGCACGATGTTGGGGCGTGAGCGGAAGACGGCCTAACGGTGTGCGGGACCGTAGCCCAGCTTCATGGAGACGGTTGCGAATGGTCCTCGCCGATACCCCAGGAGCAACAGTGTCCCTAATTTGCTGGGAAGTGGCGGTGCGGTCCCCTACGGCACTGCGTAGGATCCTATGGTCTTGGCGTGCATCCGTGCGTCGCTGCGGTCCGGTCCCAGGTCTACGGGCACGTGCACCTTCCGCCGACCACTGGCGACAACATCGATGTACTGTGGAGACCTCACGCCCCACGTGTTGAGCAATTCGGCGGTACGTCCACCCGGCCTCCCGCATGCCCACTATACGCCCTCGCTCAAAGTCCGTCAACTGCACATACGGTTCACGTCCACGCTGTCGCGGCATGCTACCAGTGTTAAAGACTGCGATGGAGCTCCGTATGCCACGGCAAACTGGCTGACACTGACGGCGGCGGTGCACAAATGCTGCGCAGCTAGCGCCATTCGACGGCCAACACCGCGGTTCCTGGTGTGTCCGCTGTGCCGTGCGTGTGATCATTGCTTGTACAGCCCTCTCGCAGTGTCCGGAGCAAGTATGGTGGGTCTGACACACTGGTGTCAATGTGTTCTTTTTTCCATTTCCAGGAGTGTATTATACCGTGAATGTTACCTAGTTGTAATTTTACAGTTTGATAAGCCACGTTTGTGCAGTAACCTCCTACAGACATGGACAGATAAATGAAAATAAATATATAAAGAGTAAATCATCTATCATCGTTGGGTAGTCTGGAAGACAAAACCTATGTCTGCATTAGGTGGTCCACTGGGTGTGCAAGTAGAGTTCTGCTTACCTCGTACCTTCGGAAGTGGTCTCGCTGTCTCGACTGGAAATTTTCTCCGCAAGTCGCGGTTTGAAAAACTGCTGCCTTTAACAGTGAATATCTGTGTTGCTTTTGCTACTGTTGCGATGGCCTTTCCTTTACAGAAAAGTGATTCCACCTTATTTATTTCTCTGTGTGGAACAAGGAAACATATCTGGCGATATAAAACAATCTGTCCTATATGAGAGGCAGTCGTAAATTACAAATCATTGTAACGATCTTGAGGTGCGGATACCTGAAATATGTACTGCGCCACAGACCCATGCTGGTCGGGTTATATTATACAACATGGGACATTCATCTTCCCTGGTACGTGTGGTAGCAATCGAAGGTATCAAAACAGCTGTGGACTACGTGAAAAATAATTTAACCCCAATGCATTCCTTCATGCTTGATGTCTTCGCATATGGCATCTTCCAGAAAGAAAAGTGTTCCCGTCACAAAGTTAGAAGCGTGCTATAGTGGTTTGAGGACCAAGACAGTGAACTCACCATGATGTCTTGGTCACCAAAGGCACCTGATCTGAACCCGATGAAACACATTTGCAGCGTTATCTAACGGCAGTTCGGCACCCACAAACCACATGTAAGATATTTATGGTAATTTTGTGATCTGTGCGCAGACCTCGCTAACCTAACAAGAACTTTTCGAGACCACGATAGACATAAACGGTATTACATTACTCTTGTAACATTACGCGTATTTAGGCGAGCTAACCGGCTACCCAGTATTGGTATGAGGTAAGATGAATTTTTTGGAAAACGGAACGCTAGCGGGCCCAGGTCTGAGGGTGCAGTTGGGGCTTCTCGCTAGGTGACAGTTACGAGAGGGTCTGGGTGCAAACACTAGCTGGATCGCCGAAATTGGGCAAATCCGTAAGCTGGGAATTTGGACTGCTGTTACTCGCTCGGCTTTTGTGCAGGAGAAGCTCCAAGAAATGGCGTAGTGTCAGACAATCTTAAGATGGCTAAGTTAAAGCTCTTTGAGATTCGACAATACTTCACATCAAATATTAATGCAAAACTGAATAGATCTGCGATCTCTGAAAAATGAGGTGCATCCAACGGCACAACAGTATGTCAACATCTTTAAAACTACAGAAGTTAATATCTCACAGTAAATGAACATTTTGGCAGTGACCATCTCAACTGACCACTTATAATCACTTCATGTGATTTCAACAAAAGTTATCTCCAATGACAGCATAGTACAACAACTACCAGCTCTGAAAGCTACTTATCTGTATCTATTTTATTTATTGATTTACGACGTCTTTTCTACCTTTTCATTATAAAAATGTTTGTCAGAACATTGTATGCACACAACAAATAAATATTGCATGAATAACTCATAATCTGTCATACTTGTGTATTTATTTAATGAACACATTACTATTATAGCAGTAAATTTATTTAAATGTTAATTGCAAATGCTATTAAAACTGTTTAATTTAAAAGTAGTCTATTGCATGTGTTAGCGGACACCACAATTGAAAAGAGAACCAAAAGATGCTTCTGTTAAGAAGGCATAAATAATTGTTTGAATAATATTTTAAGACAATTCATTGTCATTCAACGTGAGAGTACTTGTGCATGAATTGTAGCTCATTTATTTATGAACAATCATTTATATACATTTATTGTAAATGATCTCAGTGTTTATGACATTCTTTATTGATATATTGTTATAATCCATTAGTTTAATGTTGGAAAGTAATCAAGAAGAATCAAATCATTTTAAGAACTAAGAATTTTTGATGGCGATGGTCTTCAGCCAATGGCAAAGCAGACAGTACCGTGGAGACTGGAACTTTTCGAGTAAAGAGCTCAAAAGAATGCTTCTGGACACTTTTTGTTGAGTTCTGGAAAAAGACAGACCTGCCCTATGGTAACGTGCAAAATTTGAAAATGTAGGTGACAGATCTGGGTGGTGAACAGCTGCTATGAGAATTTTAATTTTGAGGACACATTTACGTTTGTGTTGGAAGAAGACGTATCTGCCTCCGGTAACGTGTGTGACTCAGCCACATAGGTGATTGATTGTAGGCAGTGAACGGCCGCTACAACACTTCTCAAGAGGGTTCGTATTTAGAGAGGACTGAATGTGCTTCATAGCAGGAAACTAACTTTTTCCACTTGATTTTGAGATCTGAGAACAGACGGAGTATGGTTTACCATTCTTTGCATGATGAGTGTTAATTTGTGATTCATCATGTTGAACTTTGAACTGTTTCGACCTGGTGAATCTTTGGTGTCCTGTGATCACGCAATGGACTAGGGTTTCACAAGTCTTTTATGACCATTTGCTTCGGATATTTTGCTACCGTTTTCAAAATTTTCTCAACGTAGCTTTGCTGCATTTCATAAAGCGATTTTTCGCTCTGTGTTTCAATGAAATACCTTACGACCACTTCCCATTTATTTGAAATGTCCTTTCTTGAAATAACATTATTCAGCGTAATTCCTTGTCGTCTGCATGAATTACAGACATCAGAATAAAACCCTGGGCGTTAATTTATTCGTTTAGCTTTTATTTTGTATTTCTATGTATTTTATTAAGTCGCAATTCTATCTAACGCATAAATTGACTGCAAGATCACAGCACAGGTTATTTTTTGCAGTGAATTACCTGCGATGCATGGAAGAAGACGCACGCAGCTCTACCCTATGACTACATCGAGCCATTCTTTTTTAAACAGAGCAGTTCACAGCCCAAGTACGTAAGGTACTGTAAGAGGTCCGAGCAGATGTTATTTCGATGTATTGCTCATGCGCTGCCTGCGATATCCTTATTTGCAGCAATAAGTCAAAAGCAAATATTTTTATCCCCCAGCAATTAATTATAGATCTCAACGCAATGCATTGCTAGCACAAAAAAATTGTATTACCAGTCCCAAAGCAAATAATGCTACCAGTTTAAGAGATATTTCTAGTTCTAAATATAACGCAAATTTCTCAAATGTTTTCTAACCACAGACCTTCAGTAATAGTTAGAGTGTGTTACACATGTCCTATGTCACTTGAATGATGAGTTCTGAGTAATACTGAATGATGTTTTCTAGCCACAGACCTTGAGTAATGGTTATAGTGTGTTACATTTTAAATATGTCTTATGTCACTTGAATGATGAGTTCTGAGTAATACTGATTGATGTTTCGTAATAATGCATAAATGATATGCCAATAATTTCTGCAAATAATATTTTTGTTACACTCTATATATGCTATGCCAATAATTAACTCTTATTTTTAATGATGACTTCTGAATAATATTGAATAATGTTTTATAAACTATATGAATACTTTGTCACTGGCCAATGAATGCCACTGTTTCTTTTATTTTAAATTTGTCTTATGTCACTTACATGCTATTATATATGAATACCAGTAGCTTGATGCTATTAGCTCTTGTTTTGAATGATGACTTCTGATGGTTTGGAACTGGCCAATGAGTGCCAATTATTACTATAACTAGATGAATTATGTAAATGGTATGCCATTAATTAACTCTTTCTTTGAATGATCACTTCTGAATAATGCATAAAAATGGTTTGTAACTGGCCAACGAGTGCCAATATTTAGTGTAATCAGATGATTTATGAATAATGTTCTGTAATACTCCATACATAGTACAGAAATGTTTAGTAACTAGGCAATGAGTGCCAACAACTACTCAAATTGGTTGATAGACTAGTGTAATTCTCTATGATGACTAGCATAAGACTTAATGTCCTTCACCTTCTGACCTAATTACCAGAAATTACTGCAATATCCGTTTGTCCTGTCTATCCTTATGAATATGGAGCACCATATTTGGTTTTTGCACTAATTCTACGTTGGTGAAAGAGTGTGGTGTTGAGACATCATGCTGTCCACCACCTTGAACGATGGAGATGTTATTATAGTACCACTGTTTGGTGTACCTAATGTACTACCAAAATGATAACATTGAATATTAATAAGACATTTCAGTGTCTTGGCTACTTCAGATTGTCTCACTTGGTGTTGTGCTTCTGTTGAAAGATATGGACTTTCAGTGCAGCTACGTGCAACCTACTGTGCTACAACCACGATGCAATCCTTCCCTTTCCTTTCCTATTTCTTGTAAAATGGTAAAAAATATATACAGTGCGTGTGCATTTTATGTCATTTGTTAATGTGTTTTGTACTCCTTGCGTATACATTTTGTCATTGCTTGATATTTGTCATTGCTTGATATGTTTTGTACTCAGTGCATGTGCACTCTATTTCATTTCATGTTCTGCACTTATATATGTATGTATATACTATGTGACTGTAAATTTAGTTAATTAGGTAGATTTTAGAAAAATTTTTTGCTCATGGCAAGTCCAATTGACTCACCATCGCTGCCAAATTTTTGCCCCCCTAGTAGAGGGTTACATAAGAGGTCCGAGCAGATGTAATTTCGATGTATTGCTCATGCGCTGCCTGCGATATGCAAGGTGTCTGACCAGAGAGCAGTGTTGACTGCAGTAGGAACTGTGTAGCTGTAGCAGTAAGTTGTTGCTAGTCTGGAGTCTGCTCTGGTCTGGTACGGTGTATCGTGTTGGCTGACCCGGTCGCGGTGTAGCGATGTCGGAGCCTGAGTATTATTGTATAAGGTGAAAAGCAGCCTCGCGCATATGTAGTAATGTTATTTCAAGTCGCATGTAAATGTTTTAAAACTCTCGTAATAATAATCTTCCTCATAAAAAGGAATTTTTAACAACCATTCATTTCAATTTAAAGAATGTACTAATTTCTCCCATCCATGACCATCCCGATTATTGCAATAGAAAAATCAGTTGCTCCCTTTCATAAATGACAGATAGGTCGGCCAGCATTGCACAGAGCTGTGCCGGAAAAATTTATTGTAAGAGCAGACATATCCGGCGACTTCATTGTGGTAAGAATTTTTCCTTTTTTCATTCAGAATGATCTTTCAGGGCCATGACGCAGCACTGCTGACGTCCAAAATTTACCAGGTTAAATTCACAGTCAGTTATTGAAAAGTTATAAGTGAACGACAAAATTATAATTTTTACTGTTGAGAGGTTTAAGAATTTTTTCTGTTTCGAGCTTACACTAAATGAGAAAAGAATTTTGTGGGTACATTAAATGGGAAAGAAAATTTGTGGGGAGGTTAAATGTCAATGAAGTTTCTGTTCTGAGGTTACCCTAAATGTGAATGTATTTTGAGCTTAGATTAAATCAGAAAGAATTTTGTGTTGAGGTTAATGTGAAAAGAATTTTGTAAGGAGGTTGCAAATGAGGAAGAATTTTGTTTTGAGGTTACACTAAAATTAGAATCTTATACATAATATTTATTTTTTATTTTAGTGGGGAGGTTACAGTACGAGTAACCGCATGTAAAGGTGCAACTGGTCAGCTCGTAACGGATGCTGTTTGGAAGAGTAAGTAGACGAGCAGTAACCATTACATACCGTCACAGTGTCCAAATGCGTACTTAACGTTCTGTCTCATCAGCATATTTGGAAGTCAAGCTGATAAAACTTCTCTACGACTGGTTACAGTGTAACTACAAATATGACGTGAATATGGGTGACAATGCCGGAAACTGGTGATGTTGAAATAACAAATAATGCAAGGCAGTTGAAAATATGTGGTGAAATCGGTATCATAGTTCACTTCTTACTGATAACCATGGTCATTTAAAAGAATACACTGTATGACTCCGATAGTTGCATGAAATGGCGTTGAGTTCTGCTGCCGTACACTGATCAAAGTTCAGTTTCTCTTTTTCCACGCTCAAGATTAATTTCACTACATCCAGTTTGTCCTTTTACAGACAGCGGCAGATGTGATTCTATAGAACAGAATGTAGAAGTTAGATCTGGGACAATACATATACTATACTCCTGAGCTGTTGACTACATCCGCTATCTGGGATTACAGGTGCATGTATGATATCCGGAGGCCCGTGTTCCATTTACGTTGTCTTTATGTTGAGGAAGCCCATATAAAAAGTTGCCTGATATTGACACACATTGGGGAGGTGTGTCTACAAACCTAGCGTCCTGCATTAAGATGTGAGCAGATCTACCTCTACCGTTCAATTCTGTAGACATCATCCTGATGTCTGAGTTGATGTATCTGCGCACGATAGACCAGTAGTGCTGCTGTCGGGGAATATAGCCGTTCCAGCATCACTTCGCCCTGCAGCAGTAACAACAAAAGAAGTCCGGGTTGGCTAATGCTACAAATCTATCAATCACCTACATATCTGCATGTAAATTAAAAGCTGCTGTACTCTTTTAGTAAACATATATTGGTCTTTCATCTGTTGTAGATACGTTCCCGAGATGGTTCCTTCTGGGTTTCCATAATTTGTATCGTTCTGGAGAGTAATCAACCCCACTCCACCAAGGTTTATTGTAGTTTCTGTCTCTTTTAACATATTAGTCATTTAATGTTGGAGTATAGGGTTAGGATTTTAATGATCACAAACTGAAGCGGGTGTAGAAACGGAACTTCTAATTATGTATGACCGTTTCTGACTAACTAGACATGGTAGGCAGAAGGGCGTAAAGCATTCCACAGCTGCATTCAGAACTCAGTCGGAACAAATCCAAGAAATTCAATTTCTCTCTTCTGAGCAAGTCTCTCTTTGACACTCAGAGTTTTCCTCTTCTGGTGCGAAAGTTTCTCTGGAACACGGTTTGAGAGGGTTCTTGTAACTGCGTGTCTGTCGCGGCTGTAAGTGAAACTTCATTTTGTCAGCATTAATCAAGCAAGTAGTTGAATTGCTTAATTAAATTTGTCCTGTGGAATAATAATGAAATTTCCCTCTTCGATTTCCCGTCAAACGTTAGAACAATGATCATAAAATATTCTCCGTAAGGTATTATAGAACGCTTTTCAGGAAGACAGAGAAGAGTTTTGCTATCTGTGTGTACATATCAGTGTCATTAAAATCCACATAAACGATCAAGCAATGGATTCATCTGTTATTCGCTTGTAAAATTGCATACTTCTAACTTTTAAAACCTTTTAATGTGAAATCAGAAACTCTGTGCAAAAGTACAGATAAATTAGCCGTCTAGCTCTGCCATACTTGAAACAAAAATTGCGTACTATATATAAAATTCAAGGAAAAGACTGAATCAAAACATAAATGGGATTTCCGGTTCTACTAGCCATATATTTCGATTCGCTGATGTTGAAACTCCTTCAGTCCTCTCCGAATTGCAACACCAGAGAGTGTACATGTAACATATGAAAATTAATTACGTACGATATTACGAAAATGACAGTTCACAAATGATTCCGATTATGCTACCGATATGAACTCTGACTTAAAGATTCCAGAATGTTGTAAAATCATTGTATTAGTAAAAGCATCACCTCCGAAATGTTATCGAAGGGGACAAAAGAGAGTCTCCTTATGTCCCTGGGACATGTCCCTTACCGTCACATTATTACAAAGGGAGATAAGGAGCCCCGGTTCGAATTCCAGAAAATCGGATGTTGTACTACAATATCAGACTTTGAACGGCAAGTGAATAGAAAAATTTGTGATGATTGCGGGAGGTATAGTTATAATTTTTAGTGGAAATTCCCAAACGAGCCCTGCAGAAACAGTGTAGAGAATTACGAAACATTTGCATAAAAATTCATCTCAAACAACTATTAACTGCTACTGTGCTACTGTCCTCTCTCCAAGTACTAAATGGATTCGGCATTTTTTTGGCCGTGTCACATCTAGTCACATATTGTGACCTCCTCGACAGAGAAAGTGCCGAAGTTGTTATGACCTCTGAGCTTCGCCAGTCATGGTGATGCGAGCGCCGCCACCGACATTTATTTTTGCCCTGACTAGAAACTTCATTAAGCGGTACAAGTACCAAAACCGCAATGCTCTGCAAGGATGGTCTGCTCAGACCGAGTAGATCTAGTCTCCTTAAATCAAACTGATGCCATTTTGCTACGGAAATGCCTACGAATTTGATTCTGGCTGGACTTATTCATGTTTTCTATCGATGACCTCGCTGTTCTACCATTATCAGATTGTGCTTCAAGGATATTTTATATATTATCAATAAATGGATCTTGCCGTTGGTGGGGAGGCTTGCGTGTCACAGTGATACAGATAGCCGTATCGTCGGTGTAACCACAACGGAGGGGTATCTGTAGAGAGGCCAGACAAACGTGGGGTTGCTGAAGAGGGGCAGCAGCCATTTCAGTAGTTGCAGGGGCAACAGTCTCGATGATTCACTGTTCTGGCCTTGTAATACTAACCAAAACGGACTTGCTGTGCTGGTACTGCGAACGTCTGAAAGCATGGAGAAACTACAGCCATAAACTTTCCCCAGGGCATGCAGCCTTACTATATGGTTAAATTATGATGGCGTCCTCTTGGGTAGAATTTTCCGGAGGTAAAATGGTCTCCCAATCAGATCTCTGGGCGGGGACTCATGACGTCGTTATGCGGAGAAAGAAAAGCGTTCTACAGATCGGAGAGTGAAATGTCTCATCCCATAATCGGGCAGGTAGGTTAGAAAATTTAAAAAGGGAAATGGATAGTGTAAGAGGTCCGACAGATGTAATTTCGATGTATTGCTCACGCGCTGCCTGCGAGATGCAAGATATAAGAGAATCTCAGACCAGAGAGCAGGGTTGACTGCAGTAGGAACTGTGTAACAGTAGGAGTAAGTTGTTGCTAGCGAGCAGTCTGGTCTGGTGTATCGTGTTGGCTGGGCCGGTCGTGGTGCAGCGATGCCGGAGCCTGAGCATTATTGTATAACGTAAAAAAAGCATCCTCGCGCATATGTAGTATTGTAACTGTTTTAAAAAATCTCCTAATAATAATCTTTCTCATAGAAAGTAACTTTTAACAACCACTCATTTCAAGTTAAAGAATTTACTAATTTCTCCAATCCGTGATCATCCCGATTATTGCAAAAGAAATGTCAGTTGTTTCCTTTCATAAATGACAAATCTATCGGCCAGCATTGCACAGGGCTGTGCCAGAAAAATTTATTGTAAGAGCTATCTCTGGCTATCTCTCGCTATCGTCTGTTCTCACGATTGCAGGCAATTTATTGTCACGTGATTGATGCAACGTCGACCGCCATATCCAATTTTAATCATTCCAATTTTAATCATTCTTCTTTACGACACATCGACGCCACGTGACGTGCGGTGGCGCCCTCTACGATATCCATATAAGCGGCGGCACCAGCTCCTAGCAGCCAGTCGTTGACTCACCTCGGAAGATGTTCTCCGTAGTTGAGAACGAAACGTCAGGGAGAAGAAGTTCTACAGATCGACCACGGCAACTTAGCCCGGAAGTGTTTATTGATGAAGACGCCGGCCGTGAAAGCCTACATGGAATGAGTTCTAACACCGCTTTAGGCGTACACATTTGTCAGGAAATTGAAGAAGACGGTACTACAGCAATTAAAAACATCGCCTTTGCAAGTCGTATTCTGTCACCTGCTGAACGCAATTATTCTGTTACAGAACTTGAAACATTATGTGTTGTACGGGCATTTACGACATTTAGGCATTTTCTTTATGGAAGACACAGATCATAGGGCTATACAGTTTTTACTTTCAGCTAAATTTACAAAAGACAGGTTAAGCAGATGGAAACTTTATTTACAGGAATTTAATTTTACCATTGTTCACATTGCCGGTACACAAAATATTGTAGCAGACGCACTATCCCGTTCTTTCAGCAACAATCAGCAAGAGATCGCAACCAACTTCTGCCAAGCAATTCTAGCGTCATGTATATTCAACAAGTTGCATTCAAAAATTTCATTTCGTCATCATTACGGGACATAGCACAAGAGCAGAGCAAAGACAACGTGTGGAAAGAAATTAACGCCTTTGGCAAAATAAGAATAATGTTACCGTTAGAAACCATTACACTGTACGCAATAACATTCTGTTTCGCCGCTCTCACCCTGACAGCAACAATTGCTTATTATGTATTCCTGACGAGCTTGTTAACAAATTGATTTGGTATACTCATTTAAGTTACACACATTATGGAGCCAGAAATGTTTTCTTATACTGAGACAGAACTGTTATTTTGCGAACATGGAGAAACGTATTCGACGAGCTCTAGCGTCATGTAAAATCTGCCAGAAAGCTAAATCAGACACGACTTCACATATTCCTCCGTTACATCCCATTGTACCCGTTAAATTAAGACACATGGCCGCTGTAGACACTTTTGGTCCGATTCCCAGAACTAATAGAGGTTTTTGCTACATCTTTGTCGCTGTTGAACTCACTTCGAAATTTGTTACCTTCACTCCGTTATGCAAAGCTACTGCTAAAACTGTTTCGAATGCATTTGTACAATATTTTTTATTTCATGTAGGGCATGTATTGAAAGCAATATCTGACAATGGACCACAATTTCGATCTGTTATATGGACACGTATGTTACGAACAAGAAACATTTCTCCGAATTATATATCCAAGTATCACGCTTCTTCGAACACTTGTGAACGTCTAATGAAAGAAATTGGTAAACTATGTAGAATATACTCCCATAAAAGACATTTTGATTGGGATACACACATACTCTCATTCCAGGATGTAACTAACTCGATACCAAATGAATCTACTATGCTATCTCCGACATATTGAAAAATGTTGAACCACCCAACAAAATTAAAGAATTAGTATCCTTTCCTACATCTCGTCGACTACGCCACCATAAAATAATTGACATTGCGCTGAACAACATCAAGCGTGCCGCAGAGCGCCGGAGAAGACAGCAAAAACAGGTTTGTACACGCCGTGATTTTCACATTGGAGAGAAGATATTAGCACGCACACATTATTTATCCAACAGAGGAAAGAGTAGATGAAGTAAATTTGAGCTTCTATACACAGGTCCATACAGAATTTGAAGCATTCCTCACCCCAATGTAGTACACGTCGAAACTTTGAGAACCAGAAAAGCAAAGGCAATCACCACGTCTCCAATATTAAACCCTTTATTGAATGAACATACTTCACGATTTATCACACTGTAATGACATTTCCTGATATTTATATGAGCACTTAAGCAATTATATTTATATGAACACTTACTGATGATTATCATATTTTTTCTTGGCAAGTGCCCGGCAAGGTAATGTTAGCAAGTCGCTTTTCTTGTCGTTATATATCAGACCGTCCACATTTTCGATTTTTTGTGTATGTATGTTTGTTTTCTATCGAAGGCAGAATTTTTCTCTGTATGCACTATGAAATCTTTAAGATGTAACAAACACCAGTTGACTTTGACGTTTTTCCTTATGATATCTCAATACCTTGACTATTCTACATTTTTTTGCTACTACATTATGATAATCTGTGTACATTTTTTGCACTTGAAAACTGTCTATGTTTTTGACCTAATACGTTTTCTGTCATGCTATGCTGTATGCTTAGTTATATCACTAGAAACAAGTTTTTATTTAATGGGTATATGAATTAAATGCCAGATATTAATCCATATTCATCATTTTCAGAAAGGAATAACGTGTAAAAGAAATAAATTAAACAAACCACATTGGTTTACTATGAAATGGAAATTTCACCTTCGGAATGAACGAAAGAAAACGCAATACCTTGTCATGAAGAGTAAATGGATCAGAATTAGGAAGCATTAACAAGAATATACTATACACACAGTATAATAGCAGTCTTAACTAATTATTTTTCTTACAGAATATGAGACATTTGATGCAGGCTGTCAGACAGAACTACACATGTTAATTTTAGTGATGAAATATGCTAGAAATAAGAAACTCTATACTATGGATAGTTGTATGAAGTAAATGGTAATATGAATATGAATAATGACGTGTCTATTTTTTTGCAGATGATAATAAATGATGATGAATAGTTATATGAAGAATATGGTAATATGAATAATGAAATTTTTCTTTGCAGGTGGTGATAGTGATGAAGTTATGGTAATATGAATAATGAAGTGATTCTTGAGTTTCTCCCGGCGTATTTGATAATCAAAATATCCACGGGTGTGCAGCCGGTCTATAGTGTCCAACGGGCACTATAGACTGGCACTATAGACCGGCAGCACACCTGTGGATATTTTGGTTATGAATAATGAAGTTTTTCTTTGCAGATGAGAATAATGATGAAGTTTATATATTTACTATTAGTTAAGAAATGCTATCTAGTTATTTAAGTATTTTTTGCAGTTTCTTTTGACAGTATGTCTTATGTTGCCTGGTATAATGACTGAATGTTTTGGAAAAGACAGCTAGAGTACATACATATTGAGTACACGTTCCATTACCTGTTAATTCAAAGTTCACTACTTTTCAGCATTATATGCGTTTCTTCTTTCAGATCAATAATCCATTTTGTATTAATTCTAGGAGAAGCTATTTATGAAATTAATGTGCTATAAGCAGTTAGTCATTAAACCTGTTCTAGTACTTGCATTGTTTTTACCCATTTGTGTGTGTCATTCATGAATGTGATCACATATACTCTACTTGTTTCATAACCTTGCTACAGCTGACTCATGACGAATGACGTTATTAATCCTTATTTCCAGCAATAAGTCAAAAGCATATATTTTCATGCCCCAGAAATTATCGATCCCAACGCAATGCATTGCTAATACAAAAAAAAAATTATTACCAGTCCCAACTATTACCAGTATACATCCAAATAATGCTACCAGTTTAGGATATATTTGTATTCCTAAATAATGCAAATTTCTCATATGTATTGAATCCATTATATCTATGTATTATTGGACCACAGACCTTGAGTAATAGTTACAATGTGCTACATTTTAAATATGTCCTATGTCACTTGAATGAGGAGTTCTGAGTAATACTGAATGATGTTTTGTAACAATGCATAAATGCTATGCCAATAATTTCTGTAAATAATATTTTTGTTATACTCTATAAATGCTATGGCAATAATTACCTCTTGTTTTGAATGATGACTTCTGAATAAAGCTGAATAATGTTTTGTAAAACTATATGAATAGTTTGTAACTGGCCAATGAGTGCCAATAATTACCGCAATCAGATGAGTTATGAATAGTGTTTTGTTATATTCCATACTTGCTACATGTTTAGTAACTGGCCAATGAATGCCAATGATTACTATAAATAGATGAATTATGTATAAATGCTATGCCAATAATTAACTCATTTTGAATGATGACTTCTGAATAATGCATAAAACAATGCTTTGTAACTGGCCAATGACTGCCAATAATTACTATATTGAGATGACTTATGAATAATGTTCTGTAATACTCCATACATACTACTTAAATGCTGTGTAAATAGCCAATGAATGCCGATAATTACTCAAATCGGTTGATAGACTAGTGTAATTCTCAATGATGACTAGCATAAGACTAAATGTCCTTCACCTTCTGAACTAATTACCAGAAATTACTGCAATATCCGTTTGTCCTGTCTATCCTTATGAACATGGTTTTCGCACTAATTCTCTGTTGATGTGAGAGTATGGATTCTACAAGAATGTGGTGTTGAAATATCAAGCTGTCCACCACCTTGAACGATGGAGATGTTACTATGGTCCTACTGCTTGGTGTACCTAATGTACTAGCAAAATGATAACATACAATATTAATACAACATTTCAGTGTCCTGGATACACTGATAAATACTTCAGGGAAGAGAACTTCAGATTGTCTCACTTGGTGTTGTGCTTCTGTAGAAAGATATGGACTTTCGGTGCAACTACGCGCAACCTACTGTGCTACAACCATGATTCAATCCTTCCCATTCCTTACCTAGTTCCTAAATATGCTAAAGACCTTTACAGTACGTGTGCACTTCATTTCAATTGTTAATATCACCAGGCGTTCTAAATGTGGTAAAGAATTCTACATTGCGTGTGCACTTTATGTCATTGGTTAATATATTTTGTACTCAGTGCATGTGCACTTTATTTCACTCCATGATATGTTGTAAAAATGCTAAAGACTTCTACAGTGCGTGTGCACTTTATGTAATTGGTTAATATATTTTGAACTCAGTGCATGTGCACTTTATTTCACTTCATGATATGTTATGTAAAAATGCTAAAGGCTTATACAGTGCGTGTGCACTTTGTCATTTGTTAATATCTTTTGCACTCATTGCGTATACTTTTTGTCATTTCTTGATATATTCTGTACTCAGTACATGTGCACTCTGTTTCATTTTTATTATGTTCTGCACTTATCAATAATGTATATACTCTGTGACAGTAGACTTAGTAACTAAATAGATTTTTAAAAAAATTTTGTTGCTCATGGCAAGTCCAATTGACTCACCATCGCCGCCAAATCCCCCCCCCCCCCCCACAGTGGAGGGTTATGTAAGAGGTCAGAGCAGATGTAATTTCGATGTATTGCTCACGCGCTGCCTGCGATATGTATGGTATAAAAGAATCTCAGATTAGATAGCAGTGTTGACTGCAGTAGGAACGGTGTAATAGTAGGTGTAAGTGGTTGCTAGCGAGCAGTCTGGTCAGGTGTATCGTGTTGGCAGGGCTGGTCGTGGCGCAGCGATGCCGGAGCCTGAGCATTATTATATAAGGTAAAAAAGCAGCCTCGCGCATATGTGGTATTGTTATCTCAAGTCCCATGTAAATGTTTTAAAAAATCTCCTAAAAATAATCTTTCTCATAAAAAGTAACTTTTAACAATCATTCACTTCAAGTTAAAGAATTTACTAACTTCTCCAATCGATGATCATCCCGATTATTGCAAAAGAAAAATCAGTTGTTTCCTTTCATAAATGACAAATCTATCGGCCAGCATTGCACAGGGCTGTGCCAGAAAAATTTATTGTAAGAGCAGGTATATATGCGTTATCCAGCGACTTCATTGAGGTAAGAATTTTTCTTTTTTATTCAGAATGATCTTTCAGGGCCATGACACAGCACTGCTAACGTCCACAGACAATTATTGAAAAGTTATAAGTGAGCGACAATTTAATTGAGAGGTTAGTTACATTGTATTATTACCAGATTACTGAATAAATTTTTTGTTGGGACGTTACACTGAATGTGAACGACATAATTATAAATTTTACTGTTGATAAGTTTAGGAATTTTTTTGTTCTGAGGTTACACTAAATGTGAATAATTTTTGTGGGGAGGTTACAATACGTTAAAGACAGATACAGTTGGATTTAATGAAGTTCGGTAGCTGGAGGAACAAGACTTCTGGTCAGGTGACTACAGGGTTATAAATACAAAATCAAATAGGGGTAATGCGGGAGTACGATTAATAATGAATAAAAAAAATAGGAGTGCGGGTAAGGTACTACAAACAGCATAGTGAAAGAATTATTGTGGCCAAGATAGACACGAAACCCACGCCCACCACAGGAGTACAAGTTTATATGCCAACTAGCTCCGCAGATGACGAAGAGATTGATGAAATATATGATGAGATAAAAGACATTCAGACAGTGAAGGCAGATGAAAATTTAATAGTCATTGGTCAGTGGAAATCAATAGCAGGAAAGGTAAGAGACGGAAATGTAGTAGGTGAATTTGGAACGGGGGTAAGGAACGAAAGAAGAAGACGCCTGGTAGAATTTTGCACAGAGCATAACTTATTCATAGCTAACACTTGGTTCAAGAATTATAAAAGAAAGGTTGTGTACATGGAAGAATCCTGGAGATACTAGAAGGTATCAATTAGATTATATAATGGTAAGACTGAGATTTAGGAACCAGGTTTCAAATTATAAGACATTTCCAGGGGCAGATGAGAACTCTGACAACAATCTATTTGTTATGAACTGTAGCTTAAAACTGAAGAGACTGCAAAAAGTTGGAAATATCAGGAGATGAGACCTGGATAAACGGACAGAACCAGAGGTTGTAGAGTTTCAGACAGATCATTAGGGATCGATTGTCAAGAATTGGAGACAGAAATACAGTAGAAGAAGAATGGGTAGCTTTGAGAGATGAAATAGTGAAGGCAGCAGAGGATCAAGTAGGCAAAAAGACGAGGGCTAGTAGAAATCCGTGGATAATAGAAGAAATATTGAATTTAATCGATGAAAGCAGAAAATATAAAATGCAGTAAATGAAGCAGGCAAAAAGAACTACAAACACCTCAAAAATGAGATCGACAGGAAGTGCGAAATGGCCGAGCAGTGATGGCTAGAGGACAAATGTAAATATGTAGAGGCATATATCACTAGGGTTAAAATAGATACTGCCTACAGGAAAATTAAAGAGACCTTTGTAGAAAAGAGAACCACTTGTATGAATATCAAGAGCTCAGATGGAAACCCAGGTCTAAGCAAGGAAAGGAACGAAGGAAGATGGAAGGAGTATATAGGGGGCTTATAAAAGGGCGATGTAGTTGAGGAAAATGTTATGGAAATGGAAGAGCATGTAGATGAAGGTGAAACAGGACATATGATACAGCGTGAAGAGTTTGACAGGGCACTGAAAGTCCTGAGTTGAAACAAGGCCCAAGGAGTAGACAACATTCCATTAGAACTACTGATAGCCTTGGGAGAGCCAGCCCTGACAAAAGTCTACCATCTGGTGAGTAAGATATATGAGACAGGTGAAATACACTTAGACTTCAAGAAGAATATAATAATTCCAATCAGAAAGGAAGCAGTTGGTGAACTAACAGTTTAATAAGTCACGGCTGTAAAACACTAACACAAATCCTTTACCGACGAATGGAAAAACTGGTACAAGCCAACCTCAGGGAAGATCAGTTTGGATTCCGTAGAAATGCTGCAACACTTGATGCGATATTGATCCCACGACTTATCTTAGAGTAAGGAAAGACAAATCTACATTTCTAGCATTTGTAGACTTAGAGAGAGAGCTTTTGACAATGTTGACTGGAATACTCTCTTTCAAATTCTGAAGGTGGCAGGGGAAAACACAGGGAGCGAAAAGCTATTTACGATTTCTACAGAAACCTGATGGCAGTTGTAAGAGTTGAGGGGCATGAAAGGGAATCAGTGGTTGGAAAGGGAGTGAGACAGTGCTGTAGCCTATCCCAGATGTTATTCAGCCTGTATATTGAACAAGCAGTAAAGGAAACAAAAGAAAAATTCGGGGTAGGAATTAAAATTCATGGAGAATAAATAAAAACTTTGAGGTTGGCCGATGACACTGTAATTCTGTCAGTGACAGTAAAGGACCTGGAAGAGCAGTTGAACGGAATGGACAGTATGTTGGAAGGAGGATATAAGATGAACATCAACAACAGCAAAACGAGGAAAATGGAGTGTAGTCGAATTAAATAGAGTGATACTGAGGGAATTAGTGTAGAAAATCAGACACTTAAAGTAGTAAATGAGTTTTGCTATTTGGGTACCAAAATAACTGATGATGGTTTGATATAGAGAGGATATAAAACGTAGGGTGGCAATGGCGAGGAAATCTTTTCTGAAGAAGAGAAATTGTTAACATGGTGTATAGATTTAAGTGTCAGGAAGTCGTTTCTGAAAGTATTTGTGCGCAGTGTAGCCATGTATGGAAGAGAAACATGGACGATAACTAGTTCGGACAAGAATCGAATACAAGCTTTCGAAATGTGGTGCTACATAAGAATGCTGAAGATTAGATGGGTAGATCATATAACTAATGAGATGGTATTGAATAGGAATGGAGAAGAGAAGTTTGTGGCAAAAATTGACTAGAGAAAGGTATCGGTTGGTAGGACATGTTCTGCGCCATCAATAGATCATCAATTTAGTATTGGAGGGCAGCGTGGAGGGTAAAAATCGTAGAGGGGGACCAAGAAATGAATACACTAAACGGATTCAGGAGGATGTAGGCTGCAGTAGGTACTGGGAGATGAAGAATCTTGCACAGGATAGAGTAGCATGGGAGCTGCATCAAACCAGTCTCAGCACTGAAGACCGCAACAAGAACAACGTTTGGATGTTTATGGGTATTGATCTTTGGAACACAAAAGTAATTCTTCTTCTAGTAAGAGTAAATTGCAGACCAAGCAATAAGTATCAAATATTACTGTACACAGCTGCAGCAACAGCATGCAGAGAAAATGATAGAAAAGTCTAAATGGAAATATGGAAAGTACCCTACCGTCTGAATAATGTACTTCCTCAATAATGGACTTCTTGACGTTGATGATTTACGAACTACATAACTAATGACCAAATATTCCACGTTCTGCTCTCCACCGCATCATACATCCAAAGAAATTTGTTGAAAAAGAATGATTTACTTCCTAAAAACAGGTTACTGGTATTTTACCAGCGTCTCAGTAAGAGCCAGACATGAAATCTAAAAATAGAAAAGAGGTGGACGAAGTTCACTAATCTATAGCTAAGTCTCGTTGAGAGTAAGAACTGATGTAATCAGGGATACACAATATTTCGGTGCCAGCCAGAGACAGTTTTTTAGTATTATATAACAATATCTGCAGTTTTTACAGAAAGGAAGTAAATATTATGTTACATCTCAAAATATCGATATAAAAAGTATTTACTTACAGTACCACATAAATGTCAGTAAGATTTACATTACTAAACTCAACAAGAACTGCACAATCTGTAAATTTGAATTCACCCTTAAAAATCAGTATTCTCGGTCTTAAATTGCATACATTACTGAGTGAGCTGCAGTTAAATAATACTCTGCCATAGGACTGTCTTGAATAAAGAAAAGGACTTATTTACAGTGAACAGCCAAAACATTATGACCATTGCCTACCGCGAGATTGGATGCCAGCTGGTAATGTTGCGGACACGTGATAGATTGTAAACGCAATAGAGACGGATGGGTATCATCTTAGCAAACACAGGGGCTACAAACGGGGAAACTATCAGAGATGAGCGACTATTTCAAAGGAGAGGTTATTATTACGCAAAGTCTGTGATCTAGAATACGACAAAGCTGGTCTAATATTCACTTGCTACAGTCGTGAGAGGTAGAACGACTGTGAAACTACCAATAGGCGCTAAATGATTGGATGTCCACGACTGTTTACAGTACGTGCGGTTCGGAGGCTTGCCTGTAGTGTAGTGTAGGATAGATAGCGATGAGTGGCCTCTCTGCCGGAAGAGCACAGCACTTGGGCTAACACAAGCGTGTCGGAGCACACCGTTCATCGTACGTTGTCGAACATGGAGGTCCGCAGCAAACCATCCCTACTTGTTCACATGCTGATCCAACGACATCACGAATTACGATAGCAGTTGGCAAGAGACCATCGGGAATCGACCGTCGATCAAAGGAAACTTGCCGGATCTTCGCATGATTCTCATGTTTGCTACACTAGGTCCATGGTCGTCTCCATAAACGTCGTGATCGAGGTGAACGGCGGCTCGAAACGTGCAGCGAGCTTAAGACGCAGGCCGGTGGGATCAGTACTATCGTACTGTGTACGTTTTCCTTCCCCGAAAGCGATGACGTCTTTCAGCAATATAACTGTCCGTGTCTCGGAGCCAGATCCCTGCTACACCCTGGTTTGAGAAACATTAAAGTGAACTCACGTTGATGTCTCGACGACCAGATCCTCTGGAACCAGACTGGATCGCTGTCGGCGCCATCACCAAGTACCCATTATACCGTGACGTTCGTTGTGTTGTTGAATTGTACGTATACCGTTTGTCTATGTATATGTATATGTCATTGTTGTCGTCTCTTCTTTCCCTCGTCGATATCAGAGAATGAGAAATGTTTATGATAGTGTTTACCTATTTGTTGTCGACAACACACAACTACATGGCCACGGAATCACCTGATTCCGGAATAGCTAGCATCATATAGTATAAAGATAGTGGGTTTCGATGCTGCGTTATTTAAGTGTGCTATTATTCTTCATTTAACCTTCGTGACTTTAGGAAGCAGCTACTCTTAATCAGGCCCAAAACTCGACTTGTAACGAGAGCACTTACGATCAGTCCGTCACAATATCAATAAGACGTTAGGCTCTACACCACTATAAGAAAATATCACTGTTCATGAAATAACAAACTTTTCGAATAAATTTCCTTATTTTTTTTTTCCTTTTATTTAATCAAATGTTTTCAAATGTTTACTTCGCGGTCGCAAATCATCCACACCTCGATGTAGAGTGTAAACGTGTGCATGAAAAATGGTACACTCTGCTGATAACCTCGTATGAGCTTATGGTTTGCTAGGCTACTTCGGTCAATAGGATTTATAATGGATTTTGAAAATGATCTTTCTACCCAAACTTACGTAATCCACAATGGCTCATCAAATATACTACCCTTTATCGATAGTTAAGAATTCGCGTAAATTGTATTTTCGCGATTTCAAAGCAAACCATCGATGGCGTGAAAGCAGTCTTCATACCGCGACACACTCGAGACGCTTACTAGCCTGTCCCGAAATTGACCTGCATACACCTACAACCAGGTTCAAGGTCATAATTCGCCTTGCACGATTGTGTGCAATTGAACTTCGTGCAATCAATTGTTTCTGGAATCGTAATCACTGATCCCGACACTGACCGTCCATAAACGCACAATTAACAACCTTTGTTTTCTTCCTTTCTAGAAGTAAACGAATGACGTCTGGTCATCCGCATGGTTGTTAAAATATTATTCCAAATAATCTCAAACATTTATGGTCATTATATTTTAACGGTAATCAGAAAAAAATATGATTTATTATCGGAAACTAACACACAACAGATCGCAAATCGCATGTAACTAAATGACAGCTTTGCATAGCGTCGGGACTTAATCACACAATACAGACCTCATACATGAGTCCCGACCTGTAACGTTATACGGCCCTGTAATGTTATACCATATCAGCAGCCGTTATTTATGCGAATTACATGACCTGTGCGACGATGTCTAATGCCACGTACCTCCACAAACCTACCAACTAACTGTCGGATGCATGACACGCAGAAACAGTGACGAACAAACAAGCTATCAAGCAGGTGATCATATCGCTTTGGTTCATCAGTGTGTATGAGAACATTCATAGTTGTGATTTAAGATTAGGTTGTAATGCATACCGAGCTAGGTGACGCAGTGCTTAGCACTCTGGACTCGCATTCGGTAGGAACGAGGTTGAAACCAGCGTCCGGCCATCCTGATTTACGTTTTCCGTGACTTCCCTATATCTCTCCAGGCAAATGCCGGGATGTTTTCTTTGAAACGGCACTACCGATTTCCCTCCCCATCCTTGACACAACCTGAGCTTGTGTTCCGTCTGTAATGACCTCCATGTCGACGGGACATTAAACCCAATCTTCCTTTCTTCGCCGTCGGGTAGGTTTAAGTAGTTCTAAGTTCTAGGGAACTGATGACCTCAGATGTTAAGTCCCATAGTACACAGAGCCATTAGAACTTCCTTTCTTCCTTCCCTCGAAATGCATGTTAAAAGTTATAAGCATAAACATTTGTCGAAAGCCTGTGGTGGATGACATCACCCAGCTTAAAATGTTAGAATGAGGGAGCTATTATGTGGAAGGCGAACCTGTAGCAACCAAAATCTCCCACAAACATCCAACCTCGAGATCGCGATTCTCGATAATCCGTTACTGTGATCCACTAAGAAGGTAATCAAGCCTTTCACAAAACGACTGGAAACTGGAACACAAACATTGCCGAGTTGTTATGTCACTAGTGTAAAAATAGAAGCGTGTGCCGAAACCGAATTTCATTATTTAGTAACTAGCCCCATCGGTCACTGGTCTCCTTAAACATCTCTAGTCCATTCTAAGGAATACGTTGTAAGTAAATTACGTAATATGTCTTACTGTCACATACTGATAATCGACAACATACACTGTCCTAAGTCAGCGTTACATTCTAAACCAGTATGAAAAATAGAAAGTTAATTCTTGAAGATGAAACAAGCCTAGTTCAGTAAAAGTAGAGGATGAAGCAAAGGACGCCTAATTATTATCTTCTTTCAAGTTCACTGCAAATTATCTTATTCTAAAGCTACCGCGTCGATATTTACGTGGTTGTCAAGGTAATGAGATTATTAAAACCAAAAGAAGAGTGCACAGTTCCAGCTACAGACCAAAATCACTTTTTGGATGATATGTTACAATATGCAGGTACAACTGCTCGTGTGTGTGTTTGTGAGTTTTTCAGTATGTTACAAACTGCGACACCATCGGTTACTTTCGTAATGCTATTTCTAATACACGGACTCTAAAAGTGGAGTTTCTTGCTTATCTTTCCAATATATAACTGATATCAATCTAAAGGCTAAATGCCACTTTTCACTATCGCTGAACCTGCGACTTCACCGTGGCATACGGAGACGAGCCTTTCTGTTTTGGCAGCTAGCTCGCTAACGATCGCGACGTGCCTCAACTTCAGGAGCGTTATGTTTAATGTAACTTGTGTCGGCAACCCGATGCAGATCGTGGGGCAGCTGGTATAACATTTTCCACACGAAATATTCTATGTAACGTAATACACTTGTTTTAAAAGGAAAGAGAATTCCATGGCCTGTCCTGTTTTAATATGCAACAAAGTTTCCTGTCAGTGGTTTCTCTCTTATTTATATCTTTCCTCCGTGAACTGAACAACTCTCTACAGCAGTACGGGTCGATAGTATACGGAAAATTTCGTCATCACGTTGCTGATTGTTTTACGAAGATTATCCTCCTTGCTGGCAACATGTGCAAGATGCGTGCTTTTATTGATAGCGAAAATGCAGCAAGGATGTGTTGTCAAGAGTGACAGTAAAATTCAGTGTAGACAAATGTATACCACAACCCCTCGCTAAATGATAGAGTCTGTGGAATCATGTACCTAGCATATTCGAAAATAAAGCCCAATTTTAAGGGCTGTATGAGCAGCGTGCTGCGATCAATGTCAGGTCCCGCACATCTAATTAATTCTAATGATAAACTGTAACAATACAAATACACTCACAACTAGTTTCATATAACAACGTAACTGAAATGATCGAAGATGGCCACATGTAATATAACAGAAAAGTTAAAAGTTGTTTGTAGTTTTAAGTAGTTTAACATCGAGGTTATTAAAATCGTTCTTAATCAAATCTCAGACGAACGTGGTTAAAAGAAATAAAAGCAAAAAAATGCATAAAATTCACATTCACTTAAAGTCATTATCTCCTAGTCTCACTCACATTTACTCATTATTGCCCTTCCCTATCATACTGAATGTAAAATTGTCAGCCATGTTCATGACGAAATGTGATATTAAAATCGTAACTAATCTATAGCACAGAATAAATTAAAAACATGGAAGAACTGGCTTCCTAAAGTCAGCCATACTGATGATACGTTAACACCTGGTCGCAGACTCTTCGTGCACACACACACACACACACACACACACACACACACACACACATACAACTTTTTTTCCTGTGACAGCGGCCAAAATCCCCCAGAAATTAATTAAAACAACATCCAATTCTCATTTCCGAAAAAGGTTTTAGGGAGGTTTCCAATAACTGTCATGGGTCACGGAAAAACCGGAGCAGGTAATCCCTCCCCCCCTGCCCCGCTACAAAGCAAGCCTTGCTGGTAATTGTTTGTAAAGCAACTCTTTACTATGTCAGAACTAAATCAGCTACCACTACTGGCAACAAGTAAAGTGTATAGCACTTGACTATTTAAGGTAATGACAAATAAAGTTACACTTAAAATGCATCGTTGTCTTTCTTAAATCTTCCCAATAGAACTTCACCAACTCTGCATCTAAAAGACGTTGAAATGGGAAGAATTATGTGGGTACGAGCAGGCGATCACAGAAGCTTCATTGATGGAGTTTCCGAAGCGGGAAGAAAATATTTGTTGAAGAAAACGAAAAACTTGACAGTTGGCGACCGATAATTTTTTAGTTTAGTGAACTCGTGACCTTATCAGAAATCTACATAATCATAAGGCGCACGTGTACTACGAAACCTAACAGATATACTTACGTAATAAAATTCTTCTTGCATTTAAAAAAAAAAAAAACAATATTCTACGCAATCAGAACGCGCACCATTGCGATGGAACAGATATCTACGCCCAATAAATTTACTTCTTCATGCACTTACTAAAATCAGTATCATATTTCTGAGAGATGCACTGTCCGTAAAATGGTTAAGAAAGTACCAAAATTACGTAAGATAGAAACCAAAATTAGAACTTTCCTCATTCGCAGTAAAGACGAGTTACAAGATCAAGGCTTACTTACATGATTTTCAAATGTTTAAAATAAGTCGAATTATCGGGATTACTGTTCAGCTTAATACGAAGGAGACTTTAGTACGCGATTAATGGAGTACTACCGAATTACTGGATGCCAAGCAAACACTAGTTTAGTAAGTCTCCGTCACAATTAATGAACATAGTCGGAAGTCGGGGAAGTTAACGACAAGTATCTTCATGATAATAAACTTCACTAAATCTCTTTTATTATTAACCAATGACTGGTTATACCTTGGGGGAGGGTATCGTCAGGTATAGCTTCTGAAAATATTGTAATTCAGTCTGTTCTATTTTAAAATTATGAACGAAGATTTATTATGTGATTCCATAAACGTTTTAAATTTTTCAGTTTAATTTAACCCAAAGGTTTAAGTGTTAGTACGGCTGGGGGGGCTCATGATCTTACTACTACGTCAGTACAGCTTTAAAAAGTATGTTGTATTCCAAAGTAAACGTTAATTAACGAAGTTTGCATTTTTAATTCTTTTGTGGAGGTGCACATTATTGAAAATGTGTAGCTATTTGCTAAGAGTGTTCTAAGGGATGTTTTCAGGTACTGTACCCTACTTGAACATCAGTACACCTTTAAGAAGTCTGTTGTTAATACAAGTCATCATAAAATAACGAATTCAGTTTTTTTCTTTTCTTCCTTTTTTTGGGATGCATATGAAGTACATACTCAGCTTTACAAAAATTCATTGGTATTGCCACGGTTATTTACCGAATATCTGTTGAGTAAATTACTTTATTTTCAAATATCCAATAAATATTTCAACACTACAAAGAACTTAAACATTTACTTCTTTCAACCATGAATGTAAAATGGTACAGGTGATCTTGACGGCGCCATTCTTTGTTTAGTATATAACACGTGATATTCCTCGCTGAGAATGGCTGCAATGACACCAAAAAAGGGTTCTAAAAACGACCTCTGACAGCCGAAACCACTATCGCTTAACATTTGCTCCATTTATGTAAGAAAACAACGCAGCGAAGAAAACCAAGTAAATTATGTATTTATTTATTTACTTATTACTTTTTTTGCAGACAACAGAGCATAATCTTCGCTCGAACTGCTGAAATGAAACATATCTAAACGATGCGTTTAAACAGTGAAGACCAATTTACGAGCAATAGTAAAGTAGGTCTGGTACGTACTGTGCACAGAGGTTTTCATCTTGTCACCTGTTGGGTTAAGCAAAGGTGTGTCCCTCCTGCGTTCCTCGCCGCCTTACGAAGGACCATCTGCACGGAATTACTTGCGCGTCCTTCACCGTGACAAAGCAAGGACTCACCCACGCTTGCACACTCTTGAGGAGCTGAAAAAACTTCATCGGACAGCGCTTCCTCATCCAACCTACAGCCCGGATGTCGCACATTCTGACTTCCATTAAGGATTTACTGCGCGGCAAGCAGTGCGTGCATGATGGGTAGGTTACTGCAGCAAGACGTCGGTTCCGACGTTGAGCAGTAGATAGGTACCATGCGGTAACATAGACCATCCCTCTAAGGTGCCGTAATGGAATGTAGATTATGCTGAAAAGAGGATTTTGTAGCTAAAAGAGTGGGGAATAATGTGGCGTATTGCAATCCTAAATAAGACCAACTCGCTCTCACAAAAAAAGTGAAGCATTACTTATTGAAGTCCCCCCCCCCCCACTTTCATTGTAATATTTTATCATTTGTTGCATTTTGTTGAAATTATAGAAATAAGCGTTCAGTCACTTGAGGGTTTATGTGAAATCTCTTTGCTCCATTATGGGGTAAATAGCGCAACTATTTCAACAATGCCGGGAGAGTCTCGTGTATCCTATGTTCCTTGCATAAAATCAGGAACTTCTTTCGTTACTCGACTGAAACTTGTAAAGCAGTTTTCTAAATGCATGTTTGTATACTCGTACTGCGTATCACGCTAGCTTGCGAGACAGAATGGTGAGTCAGACCTCCATCGAATCCGCGCCGTGGGCTAACGGTTGTGGCTAGTGTAAACGCTACTACAAGTGTGGCCTTTAGTTGGTTTCCGACGCTCGTTTGGGCAGATACTGGAGTAATCCCCACTTTCTGACTCAGAAAATACAACACACAAGCAGTTAAAATATATATGATTACACACAAAACACAGTGTAGACGATTTACACACATGTGGGTCACACAACTTCTCCCACCCCTTCACCCCTCCATCAGGTAACCGACGCCTGCGTCGACAGGGAGGGCTTCTTGCCGTAAAGCTAAATAAAAATAAATTTCCCAAATACTGATTACAGCAGGGTCTGTCCTAGACGTGATACATTCTAATTAAAGATGAAGACGAATGTGTTTGTAGTAATTATTCTAAAATCTTATGATTTCTGTGTAAAGGAAACAAAAGAGAAATTCGGAATAGGCATTAAAATCTATGGAGAAGAAATTAAAACTTTGAGGTTCAACGATGACTTTATAATTCTGTCAGAGGCAGCAAAGGAGATGGAAGAGCAGCTGAACGGAATGGACAGTGTCTTGGAAGGAGGATATAAGATGAACATCAACATAAGCAAAACGAGGATAATAGAAAGTAGTCGAATTAAATCGGGTGATGCTGAGGGTACTAGATTAGGAAATGAGACGCATAAAGTAGTAAATGAGTTTTGCTGTTTGGGGAGCAAAATAACTGATGGTGTTCTACGTAGAGAGGATATAAAATGTAGACTGCCAATGGCAAAGAAAGCGTTTCTGAAGAAGAGAAATTTGTTAACATCGAGTATAGATTTAAGTGTGAGGAAGTCTTTTCTGAAAGTATTTGTATGGAGTGTAGCCATCTACGGAAGTGAAACGTGGACGATAAATAGTTTAGACAGATAGAATAGAAGCATTCGATATGTGGTGCAACAGAAGAATGCTGAAGGTTAGATGGGTAGATCACATAACTAATGATGAAGTATTGAATAGAATTGGGGAGAAGAGGAGTTTGTGACACAACTTGACAAAAAGAAGGGACCGGTTGATAGGACTTGTTCTGAGGCATCAAGGGATCACCAATTTAGTATTGGAGGGCAGTGTGGAGGGTAAAAATCGTAGAGGGAGACCAAGAATGAATACACTAAGCAGATTCAGAAGTATGTAGGTTGCAGTAAGTACTGGGAGATGAAGAAGCTTGCACAGGAATGAAGAAGCTTGCACACGATAGGGTAGCATGGAGAGCTGCATCAAACCAGTCTCTGGACTGAAGATCACAACAACAACATGATTTATGTGTGTTTACTTTACCCATTTATGTGAATTGAATGATCCATTCATAGGATTTATATAGTAAAGCGCGAAGCAACTGGGAGACGCTTATATTTTACAAGAAACCGAAATTTGTTGGCTATAACCGATTTCATCCGCCCAACTATTAGACTCTTGGCGGACTATTGCCCCTTGACTATGAAGAATTGGAGCTCCTTCTGTGTCCTCAAGAGGAGAACTTTGTGCTTGTGTTAAAATGGACATTGAACTTAAGATGAGCGCAAAAATATTGGCTCTTCATGAACACACGTCTAAGAGTATAAGAAGCATTGCCTCCGTTATTGCTGTGAGGAAATCTAGTGTTTCAAGACTTATTAGGGCATATTGTGATGGTGCCTGATTGTCTCCAAAGGGAAAAGGCATATATGGACTAATGTGAAAAATCACCCCAAGAACTGACGAAACTCTACATACAATCAGTAGAGATTTATTGGCTACTGGGGTTGAATCTGACTCCAACATTACAACGTAGGTTTCTTGATTTAGGGCGGAAGGTACGAAAGCCAATAAGAAAGCAGTTGTTAACACCTTTCATCAAGAAAACAACGATTGTCACGGATCACAATATATAATGATAGGGAAACTATAACATTGAGTGATGAGTCACATTCTGCTGTGACAAGGATACAGAGCAATGGTTGTCAGGCTAAGCACGCATGAGTTAGTGAGAGTTGAGCATCCTGAGTAGACAGTAAAATAGCCTCCCAATTTCTTTTGGGCGTTTCTTCAGTGCAGGTAGCCCTGGGGCAGTATTTCCAATTGGTAGCATGACGGTTTCAACGAAATACATGGAAATCCTTAGACGCAGTATTGTGTCGTTCCTGCAGACATTTGTAGATGGTGGAGGAATGTTTTAACATAAACGTGCTTCAGCGGCCTTGTAATTCATCTAACTTAAATCCAAAAAAGGATTTTTGATGTACTGTGAACACGTCTCTTGTTAAAATTAACACATGAATACGTGTTACTGAATGTGGTAAAAGTGTAGTTTCAGGACAGTGAGAGGGCCCCTGTGACAGAGCTGTTCTAGGCACTTCAGTCCGGAACCGCGATGCTGCTACGGTCGCAGATTCGAGTCCTGCCTCGGGCATGGATGTGTGTGATGTCCTTAGGTTAGTAAGGTTCAAGTAATTCTACGTCCAGGGGACTGATGACCTCAAATGTTAAGTCACTTACTGCTTAGAGCCATTTGATCCAGGGCAGTGAACTAGGAAACGTTTCGTATAACTTGGTCGAATCCATGACACAACGTTTTCAGTAGCTCATTAAAGTAATAGAAGCACACATTAGTTATTGATATTCCCAATGCTAATAATTGAAAGCTCAAATTATCGTATGCACTGATGGCCGGGAGCACCCCACCTGGTGAAGTTCGGCCGCTGCGTAGCAAGTCTTTTCAGTTGACGCCACACTGAGTGACTTGCGCGTCAATGATCATCAAATGATGATGACGACAATTCGACATCCACTCGTCAGACAGAGAAAATCTCCGACCTGACCGCTAATCAAAGCCGGGAACACTGCATGGCAGTGACCACTAAACTAAAGAGGCGAACAGTCACTGCGACTCTATTATACGTATAGGGAGTAGTAGTAACATGGCGTTAAGGCGGGAGAAAGGGGTTGGGAGGTTCCTTTGAATTCAAAAAGAGCAAAGATAACAAAGGTGAAGGTGTGGAGGAGAAAGCGAGCATGCCCCAAGTCAGTCCTGAAAAGCTGCGTTGTGGCTGTTAAACAGCGTGTCGGCTGTTAGCTGTCAGTCAGTAAAAATTAGGTTGTGAGATGTCGGTCACAGAGTCGTACAGTGGCATGGTATCGCCAAATACTACTTATTAATGAAAAGAAGATGTGTGTTTGGTACAGCGATACAAAAACGAAGCAAGCTGTCTTAGAAGAGAGAACAACTGATATTTCATGCAGCGAAAGTTTCACGCGGGAGCTATCGAGGAAAAGAACGTTAAAGGAACTGGTATTCAGTCTACAATAAACTCTCACCAATGTCTGACTATTTTCAGACAGTGCCCTGACTAGCATGGATTATAAATACAAAACGACAAAAACATTTACATAACAGGTAGTGCTTTTCGAATGGTGAAATGACTGGGTCTCAGCTTTTGGACCAATCGTAAACGCTACAGATAGTATGAACACACTAATCCCTGCTACATTGATGATAAACATTTCGTGAGGAAGAGGTGAAAAAGGCAGCCAAATCTCTGCATTCCTGAAAACTCCTTGACCTAGGTTTCGACGTCTTTCAAAACGTCTTGTTCTCAAGGATCAGTGACTGCCACTGGTTAAATGAAGTTGTGGAGGGACGTTAAAATGTAGCCGTAAGGAACAAATGAAGATAAAGTTCACCTTCATCATAAAGTTCACCTTCATTAAAGTTCACCTTCAACCACAAAATATCGTGCTGACACATTATAAACTCCTTCACAACTAGTTGCTGCATGGCAGACGTCCAGATGTCAGGAATTCGGCCAACATCGGTAGCAGATAGAAACAATGCCAACGTTGTTTAAAATTCCCCAATAGTACACACGCAGTCACAGAAGTCATTGTACAAAAACAGGTCTACTTTTTACAACAAAAAAAATCGTTCAAATGTGTGTGATATCTTATGGGAATTAACAGCTAAGGTCATCAGTACCTAAGATTACACACTACTCAACCTAAATTATCCTAAGGACAAACACACACACCCATTCCCGAGGGAGGACTCGAACCTCCGCAGGGACCAGCCGCACAGTCCATGACTGATGCGCCCTAGACCGCTCGGCTAATTCTGTGCGGCCTACTTTTTACACAACCTGTCAGAAAAAATGAAGGATCCAGCAGATGTGTGCCGAAATCAATGTAACCATCAAGTCAGTGTAACTTTTTACACGTACACACCATCGGTGAGTGTGTGAATAAGCAGCAATTTTCTGTGATAAATAGAAAGACCAACACTGAGAGTTAATGTTGCTCTTATTTAGTGCTGTCACCAAGCTAATTGGCGTATATGGAGTGAAAAGGGATGTATGTCGAATGATCACTGTAAAGAACTCTGAAGTGCTGGCTGTCGTATGAGAATCGGCACCTGGTTTCAAAGGGGCCTCTTCGTGAGTCTCTATTTGACAGCCGGTTTCACCGCGATATGTGTGTGTCTGTAAAGCATTCAGATGTGACAGTGGTCCGTAGGCGGACTGCATGAGAATGTGAGAGAAGCATGGACTTCTGGTGAATGGTGTCGTATTGTGTTCAGCGATGAATCGTAGTTCCTGAAGACCCGGTTGACCTAGGCGCTACAGTCTGGAACCGTGCGACCGCTACGGTCGCAGGTTAGAATCCCGCCTCGGTCATGGATGTGTGTGATGTCCTTAGGTTAGTTAGGTTTAAGTAGTTCTAGGAGATTGATGACCTCAGAAGTTAAGTCAATTACTACACAGATCCATTTGAACCATTTTATTTGACCACCGTCGTGGGGTACTGCGGCAACCTGGACAGAAGTCCCCTCCTTCCAATGTTCCAGAGAGGGACAGCGAAGGGGTGGTGAGTGATCCGAGATGTGGATGCCTTGCCTGTCGTTTTCTGCTCGCCTCGTGCGTGGGAGCAAGCAGGGAAGGCAATCGGCAGCATCAAAGCCAGAATCGATTGGGTTTGGAGCGGAGTGGGGGTTCCAGTCGCTGGCTTTGACGACACTTTGACGGTCTTGGCATCAGATTTCTGCACATGCGTCACCGTTGGAGACTTGTAGGACTCTTCTTCATAGGTCAGGTTTCACCACACAAAGGAAACAGCCAGTCGGGTACTGGTGCACTTGTGTAGCGCGCGTAGGGGTGTTTTAGACGTGGGGTGCTCTGATGAACATTTGCAGGCGACACGCAGGTAACGAAATAAGAGTACCTGCAGCGAAAAGATACATCGATTGTAAAAATTGTACCATGTAAATTGTCGAAGTTCCCAAATTTACTAGCCTGCAGGACACTTGTCGCTGTCAAATTATTCTCGGAAGCGAGAGGCAGCTGAAACGCGAGGTAGAAACCTCAGAATTATATAGCGAGTCATGTAACATATGTCCGAAAGACAGATTAGACACCTTAGAAGGGAAAGTGTTCATTGCAGGTGACAGAAATATTATCACTAATGAGGCCTATTTAAAGTGTGACTGAAGCTATATGGACACGTACGACAAGTCTAGGTAATATCAAGTTAATTTTTGGATGCATTAACGGCCACCGGATTCCACTGTGGCAGTTTTAAAGTCATACAAATAAAATCTTGATGAGTAGCGAGGAAATACCCAGATGATGCAATATTAATTGCAGGTATCTTAAACCTACCGAGTATAGACTGGGACGTCTATGGATTCATTGGAGGAGGTGCGGACAGACAGTCGTTCGAAGTACTTTAGAACACTTTTTCCGAAAATTATCTTGAGCAGCCAACTAGGCAGCCCAGACGAAACGGAAATATTTTAGACCTTGTTAATTCAAAGAGGCTTCATCTTATCGTTAATATAGAGACAGCCAGTGGAACACTCGGCTCAAGAGCGAGTGGCAAATGGCGACAGCAAAAGTGAGTAGTGATTCGTGTGTCTGTTAAAAGATCGATGCGCGAAGCATACAACTACTGCGAGACCTTAGTGTCTCGTGGCTCATACAGTTTTCACTTAACTTATGGGAATGCGGCTGGATGATGACGTCTCTATTTCGACAGAGCACACCCTGCCTTTTTCAAGCCAAAACTTCAGCAAATAAGCGATGTGCACCACCTTAAGATCTCGATGGATTTCTTACTTCAGTTAGCGGGAATTTGTATGAATCTGATATTCTATAAGTTTTGCTGTGGTCTCTTTCGTCACTCGTGTTCCTCTGTCTGATTCATTACTGTTGATTGAGGTTAGGTTTCGTGCTTAATTAACGAACCTATTTGGACCTGTATTGACATACACTTTTTTTTCGGTGGTAAGTTACTGTGGGACCAAACTGCAGAGGTCATCTGTCCCTAGGCTTAAGCACTACTTAATCTAACTTATACTAACTTACACCCGTACCCGAGGGAGGACTCGAACCTATGACGGGGGAAGCTTTGCGAAGCGTGGCAAGGCTCCCCAGACCACGCGGCACTTACTTCTTATTCAGTGACCAGCACTACAGGCAGATGGAGTTGCCGTTGGAAGCCCAGTTGTCACTTTTATTGCCAATTTGTTTACAGAATATTTCAAGGAACGCCCCTTGGAGTGGAAACCTGCGTGTTTTTTTCGGATATTTAGACCATACTTTTGCTGTCTGACACAATAGCAGTGAACACCTGAGATCAGTCCATTCGAGTATTTGTTTCGCGGTTAAGTTGGAAAAGGAAGGCTGTCATTCCCTCCTTGAAGTGTTGGTGCCGCGCCGAGTGGCCGCGCGGTTTGAGGCGCCATGTCACGGATTATGCGGCCGCTCCCGTCGAGGTTCAAATCCTCCCTCGGGCATGGATGTGTGTGTTGTTCTTAGCAAAAGTTAGTTTAAGTTAGCTTAAGTAGTGTGTAAGTCTAGGGACCGATGACCTTAGCAGTTTGATACCTTAGGAATTCACACGCTTTTGAACATTTTAATTACTGAAGTGTTGCTCAGGAGAAAGTTGGAAAGTACATGTCGTCTATGGGACGCCTACTCACACTGACGTGTACCTGCAGGCTAACAGTTGTCACCATCCACTGCAATGTGAGTAGGTGCTTCGTACCTTGGCTTTCAGGGCCCAAATCATCTCGGTCCCTGAGACTTTGTCAGCTATGTTAGCCTGCCTCCAAGTCATCTTCCGGCAGAATGCTTACAGTAAATTGTAGAGCAGTTGTGTGTTGCTCTAACAACCGACTGTACAACGGGTGAGTGATGATAATACTGAGGTCGCACCAAGGTCTACAGCCTTACGCAGGGAGCGTTTCGAAGAGGATCGGTCGTATTTGGGGAAATATGATGTGAAGTGTGTTTTTTGACCACTGTCTGAGATGAGGGTTCTTTTAGGTTCCGTAACGGCTAATCTACAGTAATCCTTGCAGCTGTGTCGTGTCAAATATTGCTCTGACTATCAGGACTGCGGAGGATTGGTGTCCTAAGTATAAGCAGCACACACTTAACAACAGCCGAGCAAATCCGCCATTGCAGAACATTGTCTTGGCACCGGTCAACCAACGGAATATGACAACACGGAAATTCTGGCATGTACTTCCAGCTATTGGGTTAGTGTAATTAAGGAAGCTATTGAAATTAAATTAGGAAGTGATCTTATAAATAGAGATTGTTGGTTTTTTGTTTAAGTCATGCATGTAGTACTCCTCTCTCCCTTGTCCAAAAATAGGGTGAGAAATTTTACGCAACCTCACCGGTTGATTATTAATTTCACTATCGATAAATCCTGACGCCAGTCATATTGGGTTTGTGATGGCAGTAGTGTTTACAGTGTGTTTCTGTCTGTGTGTGTGTGTGTGTGTGTGTGTGTGTGTGTGTGTGTGTGTGACTGAGAGTGAGAGAGAGAGAGAGAGAGGGAGTTATTTTTCCGGAACATTGCAAAACTGAGGTTTTAGTTTCGCTTGCACACTTAATGCAATTATGCCTTGAAAATGCTTGTGTGTGCTCTATTAGAAATATCATCGGTTGTCGACGACGTCACCCGGCTGCATTCCCGTAAATTATAAGAACACAGAACTACCATCACAGTCATACCTTACCAAGGATCTAGCCGATAACCTGAGAATGTTCTGGTCCTGATATAAGTCGCTATACGTGTCGAAGGCTTCTGCGCAGTCCCTTTTGCCCAATCTTGAGTGGCAGTAGAAGATAGTAAAACAGAAGATGAAGTTTTAATTAACGGATTTAACAAATGGTTCATATGGAAGTATCTCAGAAACAAGCCATCGTTGGACCAATCCCCAAAGTGTCATATGGAGGACATAGTCATAGGAATCCCTTGTGTAGAGAAAGAACTGAAAGAGTTGTAAGGAAATAAGTCGCCAAGCCCGGAGGGATTGCCAGTTAGGGTTGACAATGAGTGCTCTATGCACTGACCCCTTGCGTAGGACGACGGTTCAATCCCGCGTCCGGCCGCCCTCATTTAGGTTTTCCGTGATTTCCCTAAATCGCTCCAGGCAAATGCCGGGATAGTTCCTTTCAAAGGGCACGGCCGACTTACTTCCCCGTCCTTCCCTAATCCGATGAGACCGATGACCTCGCTGTCTGGTCTCCTTCCCCAAATAACCCAACCCAACCCAACCCTTGCGTAGTTTGCAACTACCGCGAATTTCTCGCCCACCGCAAAGACCAAGACGACTGGAAGGAAGCACAAGTAACAAATGCATATAAGAACAGATTTACAAAATTACAGGCCATCATCATTAACATCGGTTTGCTGCAGAATTCTTGAAGGTATCCTGAGTTATAAAACAAAATTCCTTAAGACGTAAAACCTTCTGTCCACAAATGAGCACGGTTTTAGGAAACATCTGTCGTGCTTAACTCAGCTTGCTTTTTTCGCACATGATATCGAGTGTAGTATGAATGAAGGCCAACAGGGAGATTCCATATTCCTAGATTTCCGGAAAACATTGACGTGTTGTACCATTGCACACTTATAATGAAGGGACAAGCATATAGAATATGTTCCCAGGTACGAGAGTGGTACGAAGACATCTTAAGTATTTTAAACATAGCTGCGTAACAGCAACGGTTCCACGTAATTAGATTAAAAACAGCCGACCAGTTGCAAAGGATAAAGTAATCTTTACCTAGGTTTCGATAGATTTAAACCTATCTTCTTCAGAAGGCGGCAGTATTACATTAACATGGAGTGATATGTCATTGCCATTTTTACAAACATCTCCATAGCTCCATTAGTCCAAATAAAATATCCTTTGCAACTGGTCGGCTGTTTTTAATCTAATTACATCTTAAGTAATGGGACACAGTACGTTGTCCTCGACGGCGGATGTTTATCAGAGACAAGGTTATCATCAAGTGCGCTCTCCAACTTCCATGTACTTAATTTTATTTATCTGACAAACCCTACTCTTAGGGCTATATTTTATTTGGACTAATGGAGCTATGGAGATGTTTGTAAAAATGGCAATGACATATCACTCCATGTTAATGTAATACTGCCGCCTTCTGAAGATGATAGGTTTAAATCTATCGAAACCTAGGTAAAGATTACTTTATCCTTTGCAACTGGTCGGCTGTTTTTGATCTAATTACATCTTAAGTAATAGGACAAAGTACGTTGTCCTCGACGGCGGATGTTTATCAGAGACAAGGTTATCATCAAGTGCGCTCTCCAACTTCCATGTACTTAATTTTATTTATCTGACAAACCCTACTCTTAGGGCTATATTTTATTTGGACTAATGGAGCTATGGAGATGTTTGTAAAAATGGCAATGACATATCACTCCATGTTAATGTAATACTGCCGCCTTCTGAAGAAGATAGGTTTAAATCTATCGAAACCTAGGTAAAGATTACTTTATGCTTTGCAACTGGTCGGCTGTTTTTGATCTAATTACATCTTAAGTAATAAATAGGACACAGTACGTTGTCCTCGACGGCGGATGTTTATCAGAGACAACGTTATGATCAAGTGTGCCCCAGTGAAGTGTGAGAGGACTGCTATTATTATCTACATACATAAATGATCTGACTGACAGGGTGAGCAGTAATCTGCGGCAGTTCAGTAACGATGTCGTGGTGTGTCGGAATGTGTCATCGAATGTTTAGGATGACACAAGATGAGTGGGAGGGGTAGTGGAGAGGATGTTCAGCGCTGCCACAAATTTTTACTGTAAAATTTTTTCCTTATTTCTCATTTCCTTTCTTTTTTTCTAAAACGTATCAACAGCTGGCTGGATGCAGCATTCATTGAGACGCCCGACATCCTCTGATTGTCCCAGATGCTGGAAGCAAGGACCCGTACCGACAGTACTGGCGCATAGGTGGCAACGGTGGCGCGCACTCCCATCAACTGCCGAAGGAGGAAGACGCAGCGGAAATGGAAATATCTTGCTCTGCAAAGTGAACTGAATAAGTGACTAGGTCACGCTCCAAGGCACAACATAACTGTTTAATCATTGGCATAAAATTGAATCGGAAAACGTGAACATGCTCTGACTTCATATTTATGATTGAACACACAGTCAACATGGATTTAGAAGATATCGTTTCTGTGAAAAGCAACTAGCTCTTTATTCCCATGAAGTGATGAGTGCTATTGACAAGGGATTTCAGATGGTTTCCGTATTTCTGGATTTCCGGAAGGATTTTGACACTGTACCACACAAGCGACTCGTACTGAAATTGCGTGCTTATGGAATATAGTCTCAGTTATGAGACTCGATTTGTGATTTCCTGTCAGAGACGTCACAGTTCGTATTAATTGACGGAGAGTCATCGAGTAAAACAGAAGTGATTTGTGGGGTTCCCCAAGGTAGTCTTATAGGCCCTTTGCTGTTCCTTATCTGTATAAACGATTGGGGAAACAATATGACCAGCCGTCTTCGGTTGTTTCCAGATGACGCTATCGTTTATCGACTAATAAAGTCATCAGAAGATCAAAACAAACTGCAAAATGATTTAGAAGAAATATCGGAATGTTGCGAAAAGTGGCAGTTGACCTTCATTAACGAAAAGTGTGAGGTCATCCACAGGAGAGCTAAAAGGAACTCCTTAAACTTCGTTTACACGATAAATCAGTCTAAACCAAAAGCCGTAAATTCAACTAAATACCTACGTATTACAATTACGAGCAGCTTAAATTAGAAGTAACACATAAAAAATGTTGTTGGGAAGGCTAACCAAAGACTGCGTTTTATTGGCAGGACACTCAGAAAATGTAACAGGCCTACTATGGAGACTGCCTACACTAAGCTTCTCCGTCCTCTTTTAGAATACTGCTGCACGGTGTGGGACCTTTACCTGATAGGACTGACGGACCACATCGAAAAAGTTCAAAGAAGGGCAGCACGTTTTGTATTATCGCGAAATATGGGAGAGAGTGTCACAGAAATGATACAGGGTTTGGGATGGACATCATTAAAAGAAAGACGTTTTTCGCTGCGACGGTAACTTCTCACGAAATTCCAATCAGCAACTTTCTCCTCCGAATGCGAAAATATTTTGTGGACACCGACCTACATAGGGAGGAACGATCACCAAGATAAAATAAGGGAAATCAGAGCTCGTACGGAAAGATATAGGTCTTTATTCTTTCCGCGCGTTATACGAGACTGGAATAATAGAGAATTGTGAAGGTGGTTCGATGAAACCTCTGCCAGGAACTTAAATGTGATTTGTAGAGTATCCATGTAGATGTAGAACATTGCATTACATATTGCCATTAAACAAAACGGGAAACGTATTAATAAAAATTGGGACACAATAAACTCTGAACTTTAAAAAAATAAAAGACACACAGAATGGACACAAACGACCATTCACCTCGAAACTGTAACATAGCTAACGTTTCTCTACATGATCAGTTAGTAATCAAAAGTAGTACACACAACAAGCAAAACACCGGTGACTCTAAGCCACACCCGAACTTACTCAAACTAGTGAACTCACAATCAGCACCTTAATTAGTTTGGCGCCACTTACGACTATGTCAGTAAGCCCTTATAACAAACTGTCTGCCCGTACAGACACTATCCGTAACTGCGACAAGGCTTCAGTTCACGGTGGGAAACTAGCCCCTTTGAAACTAAACAGACGCTGCCACAAAATCAAATGCTTTATAATAATAAAGTGCGCCTTAGGCTGCTCAAGCAAACTAGGCTTCAGCTGAGGGAGGGCATCACCTCTTTAAAACTAAACAGGTACTAGCCATAACTTAAAATCAATTCATTATAATAATGAAGTGTACCTGAGACTACTCTAGCACCATTAAGTGAATATGATTCTTGGTGGAGAGTTTTATAAGAGAAACGTAAGGGCCGTCAATGAGAGACGAGAACGACGTCTTCTACAACGCCCGTTCTCCCTTAGTACAGGACAAGATCTGCTAAATAACTGTTGACTCACGCGTCAGAAACAAATGGAGAAACATGAAATACGGTCGTACAATGAGCCACAAGGATGTCGCATTTAAAAAAAAAATGGCTCTGAGCACAATGGGACTCAACTGCTGTGGTCATAAGTCCCCTAGAACTTAGAACTACTTAAACCTAACTAACCTAAGGACAGCAGACAACACCCAGCCATCACGAGGGAGAGAAAATCCCTGACCCCGCCGGGAATCGAACCCGGGAACCAGGGCATGGGAATCGAGAACGCTACCGCACGACCACGAGATGCGGGCTCGCATTTTCAAAACCAATCTAAATGCACAGCTACGATTCTGAGACCACACGTCAATCAGGGACAAGTAACCCCCAATTTGCAACGGGAACACATGAAATCAGTACACGGAATCACGACGGCGACGTCCTTAAACACGCCAAGTAGGAGTAGCGACATCACAGGGAAGTATAATAATATCAGACAATTACAATACTGTGTCAGACACACCTCGCACAAATATATTCACAAATCACGGCACTGTGTGAACATATAACGAACAGTGGTCCCTTCAGTCTCAGCTTAGTGACTGGTATTGTGCTAAATACAACCACTCGATACTTTTTGGTTATCCTCTCGGGAGAAAATGGTTCAAATGGCTCTGAGCACTATGGGACTTAACATCTGTGGTCATCAGTCCCCTAGACCTTAGAACTACTTGAACCTAACTAACCTAAGGACATCACACACATCCATGCCCGAGGCAGGATTCGAACCTCTCGGGAGAGTACAAATTATTTTCTCGTCAGTAAACACTACTCGTGTCCTATAACTAAGACAGTAAATCAACGAGGTTTCGAATAGTAGCTATACGGTATTAACAAGCTGATACAAGCCAACCGACACCCAAATTACATGGGGCTATCTTTCACGTGGGTGAACTAGCAAACACACATAAAGTGTGTGCATCATTACGGATCATAATTCACAGTGGAGCCACTTGCATTGGAGCTGTAACCGATTCCCGAACGTGCAATCCCAACAAACGAGAGCACACGAGCCAATGACACTAAAAACCAGCTTTGACAACAGCTAGTGGGTACCAACCGCAGGAAGAATTCTAACCGTTGGACTACGAACGCGCAGCCGACATGTGTAACTATTTTCTGCTTTCTCGTAACAGTAGAATCACTAGCCATGGAATTATAATCGATTTCCGAATGCACGACACGTAACAGACCAGGAACACATAAGTCTTTTACTCTCCCTACAGAAGCGCACTGACAAATGTGAGTTGCCAGCCGCCGGCAAAAACTGTAATCTGTTGCTGTTAGAGCTAACTAAAGCAAAACAGTATTTCAACATTTCAGAGTAAAATCACAAGTGGTGGACAGTATATAGAACATTTCAAATAGCTTTTTCTTTCAGCAGCTTACTGTACAACCAATGAATAGATTTCTTCAAATGGCTCTAAGCACTATGGGATTTAACATCTGAGGTCATCAGTACCCCAGACTTAGAACTACTTAAACCTAACTAACCTAAGGATATCACACAAATCCATGCCCGAGGCAGGATTCGAACCTGCGACCGCAGCAACAGCGCGGTTCCGCACTGAAGCGACTAGAACCACTCGACCACAGCGGCCGGCTGTATAGATTTCTTGATTAAACTAAATCTTGAGACAGCGTGCGTAAACAGACAATAAAAATCCGACCAAACGCTTCAAACACCGAAAGGCAAGAAGCACGACTGGAGAACTGAACAAAAATTTTGCTGACCGTAAGTAGTAACCCAAGTCCACTACATCGTCCAAAACGTCGTGATATCACGTCTTTCACATGAACACCTGAATTCGTCACTACAGCCTCGGCGACACGAAGAGGAAAATTTGACTGTGATCGCACGAGGCGACCCAGACTATCAGCTAGGTCCTTACCAGAGTACGTTACACGAGCACGGATGAGCTGGTGCAGAAAACCGCCACTGAGTGTCAGATCGTCAGACTGTGCCACGCATGGAAAGTGGCGGGACTTTTCAAATGCTCACAAGGCGGAACCGCACAGCTTAGGTGTGGTGAATGGAAGCTAGGTCTAAATAGCGAGACCTTTAAGTTAATGCAGATCAGTAGGAAAAACAAACCCCATAATGTTCGAGTATAGCATTAGAAATACACTAACGGACACTGTCAGGTCGCATTCGGGAGGACGACGGTTCAATCCCGCGTCCGGCCATCCTGATTTAGGTTTTCCGTGATTTTCCTAAATCACTCCAGGCAAATGCCGGGATGGTTCCTCTGAAAGGGCACGGCCGATTTCCTTCCCCATCCTTCCCTAATCCGATGAGACCGATGACCACGCTGTCTGGTCTCCTTCCCCGAACCACTAACTGTCAGGTCGATTAAACATCTCAGCGCAGCGTTGCAAAGCGATACGAAATGGAACGAACACGTAAGGACTGTAGTGGGGAAGGTGCATGGTCGTCCTCTGTTTACTGGAAGAGTTCTAAGAAAGTGTGGTTCGTCTGTCAAGGACAACGAGTAAAGAACGCTATTCGCACCAGGTCGCGTTACAGGAAGACATGGAAGGAATTCAGAGGCATGTTGCTGGATTTTTATGGCTAGGTTCTGTCAACAAGCAAATATTACGAAGATTCTTTGGGAACTCAAATGAGAATCTCTGAACGGAAGGCGACTTTCTTTTTGAGGATTGGTAGAAGATTTAGAGAGCCGGGATTTGAAGCTGACTGCAGAGCGATCCTACTACCAGCTATCGTACATTTCGCGTAAGGAACACGGACGTAAGGCAAGAGAAAATAGGGCTCGACCGAAGGCACGTAGACTGTCGTTTTTCTCTCGTTCTACACTCCTGGAAATTGAAATAAGAACACCGTGAATTCATTGTCCCAGGAAGGGGAAACTTTATTGACACATTCCTGGGGTCAGATACATCACATGATCACACTGACAGAACCACAGGCACATAGACACAGGCGACAGAGCATGCACAATGTCGGCACTAGTACAGTGTATATCCACCTTTCGCAGCAATGCAGGCTGCTATTCTCCCATGGAGACGATCGTAGAGATGCTGGATGTAGTCCTGTGGAACGGCTTGCCATGCCATTTCCACCTGGCGCCTCAGTTGGACCAGCGTTCGTGCTGGACGTGCAGACCGCGTGAGACGACGCTTCATCCAGTCCCAAACATGCTCAATGGGGGACAGATCCGGAGATCTTGCTGGCCAGGGTAGTTGACTTACACCTTCTAGAGCACGTTGGGTGGCACGGGATACATGCGGACGTGCATTGTCCTGTTGGAACAGCAAGTTCCCTTGCCGGTCTAGGAATGGTAGAACGATGGGTTCGATGACGGTTTGGATGTACCGTGCTCTATTCAGTGTCCCCTCGACGATCACCAGTGGTGTACGGCCAGTGTAGGATATCGCTCCCCACACCATGATGCCGGGTGTTGGCCCTGACTGCCTCGGTCGTCCACCCGGCCTCCCGCATGCCCACTATACGCCCTCGCTCAAAGTCCGTCAACTGCACATACGGTTCACGTCCACGCTGTCGCGGCATGCTACCAGTGTTAAAGACTGCGATGGAGCTCCGTATGCCACGGCAAACTGGCTGACACTGACGGCGGCGGTGCACAAATGCTGCGCAGGTAGCGCCATTCGACGGCCAACACCGCGGTTCCTGGTGTGTCCGCTGTGCCGTGCGTGTGATCATTGCTTGTACAGCCTTCTCGCAGTGTCCGGAGCAAGTATGGTGGGTCTGACACACCGGTGTCAATGTGTTCTTTTTTCCATTTCCAGGAGTGTATTTGCGCGTGGAACAGATAGGGAACTGACTAGTAGTGGTCCAATGTACCCCGCGTCACGCACCGTACGGTTGTTCGAAGAGTATCTATGTAGCTGTAGACTTCAGTTAACAACTCGTAGTGTTTGAGGGAACTCTGATGGCATAACGGTTCTCGTTTCTCATATGTCACATGGCACAGCATCGTGGTGTATTCTTTCAACGGGACAACGTTTCGCAGCCAGCTAGTGGCTTTCATCATGTGTTTTGATGATCATACCGGACTTCTGTACTTATTTTCTGTGTTACTTCTTTAGCCATTAGCAAGGGGGTTCGTGCAATGTTTGCACTTGCATTCGGTAATATGACTGTTCAAATCCGCTTTCGGCAATCCTGATTTAGGTTTTCTGTGATTTCCCTAAATCGCTTAGGGAAAATGCCAGGATGGTTCCTTTGAATTGGCACGGCCGCTTTCCTTCTGCGTTCTTCCTTGATCCGAGCTTGTGCTTGAGCTCTTTCATGACCTCGTTGTCGACGGAACATTAATCATTAATCTCCTCCACCTCTTTAACCATTAACTACTCTTGATGACGTCGGCGGACCCACGAATTATTCTCATTGTTTCACTTTTATCGTGCTCATCCACCTGTGTCTAGTTTCAATTTTTCAATACCTTGGCCATTTATTAAATTTTTATTCACTTTGCCAGGTAATTGAGATGTATCTCAGATGTTTATAATTTGCGGTAATAAACTTGATTGTTACAGTGACCACTTGTTTCTGTTATAGGTGGATGATCCGTCTTATCATTAATATAACTACGAGTGGTGTGGTACCCATATTTTCATGTTTGATTGATGCTCCCCTATAATCTCTCATTCGATAACACGTGTCCCTTTGCGCGACATTATCATTTCCTTAAGGTCTGCTTTATTTTATGAGGTGTTTCCACTCTCGTAGATCACTAGAGATCGAACTATAGCATCTTAGGGGTATGTTAAACAGCACAACCGATACTTCAACACGTTTTGCCAGGGCTCTGAACCCTGATAGTTTTCTAACATACCCAATAGCTTTATTAGTTAGCAAAATACAATTTTGTATACCCCTGTCCAAATTAATTTACGAAGTTCCGCAATCTTCTGATTTTTAGAGGACAGTTTTCTTTTTTATTGATCGTAATTTGATCATAAAAGTAAAGACAAACACTTAAAAATAGAAAAACTTCAAGATTGTACATTGCAAGTTGTAGATGCTGTTACTAATTTGTACTTCCTTAAACAAAAGTTAGTGGGAAAATTGTATTACTGATAAGAATTCTTTCTGTTACAATTTTTGGATGATTTATGTTTTGTGTTTGCCTTAGGTTAGGGTGGCTGGCTCTGAGCACTATGGGACTTAACATCTGTGGTCATCAGTCCCCTAGAACTTAGAACTACTTAAACCTAACTAACCTAAGGACATCACACACATCCATGCCCGAGGCCGGGTTCGAACCTGCGACCATAGCAGTCGCGCGGCTCCGGACTGAGCGCCTAGAACCGCGAGACCACCGCGGCCGGCAGGTTAGGGTGTTATTGTGCTTTGTCAAGAACATTTTTTGGAGGCTATGTGTTCATGTGTCTGCCTTAGGTTGGGATATTATTGTGCTTTGTCAAGTATGGGTTAGGAATTGGGTTAGTGTGGAGAATATTTCTTATTTGTGGTCTGAAAGTACAGTGAAATGTTTTGTCGCACAATAGTGAAACGCTGTTGGCAGGAGTATTGCGAAGTTTAAGTTAAGTGGCGTGTTTAAGAACTAGAGGTGATAAAGATTTTGTTATGATCTTCTGGCACAGGAAAGTTTTTTGTTATGTGAAATTATTATATGTTCGGGACTTGTGTTACGTGAGAGGGAGATTGATGTAAGGATATTACAAAGTCAAGTCAAACTATTTTCATGCGTCTTCATGCATTGTTTATGTGGGATAGATTTTTTTTAATTTTTGAAGTGTACTGTGGGGAAACTGATCACGTTACCTCCAGGAGGCTACTTAAGGAGTCCCAGTGTGGACTGTCATTAAATATGGCAGAGAGACGTAGTAGATATGGTATGTGGAACCGATTTGTGCTGGAAAAAATTAGTACCAGTTTTGCCATTAGGTGAAAACCTGGCGCTTTACAATGTCTGTATAACGATTTTACAACCACGCTGTCATTTGGCATGTCATAACGTGATTGAAAAGTGTGGCTGCCGAGAAAAAGAGTCCGTGCACCGTCAGTGAAGATGTTTTCTATGAACGGCAGCAATTTCAGTGCAGCATTGAGAGACTAACGACGACTGAAAGCTCTTCGGAGAGACACGATTTCATTAAATATTTTTAAATATGATGATAACGAAATTATAAAACACGGATGATCTTCATGTGGCAACTGGAAGAGGAAGGCGTCCTATCCTGAAAGAAGTTATCGACAAGGTTTCTGTTGCTTTATCTGCCCATGCAGCACGAGCAGTGCTACTGCTCCTGCAGTGTCATGTTGAATTGTCTATACCATGGTCAACAGAACGGGAACGTTTTTGGCCTACATTACACTCGTACCCGTACAAGATCCAGACGGTGCAGCAAGGTCCAGAATTGGCTCTTGGATTCGTTTCAGGGATCGCAGTTGATGACATGTGGCAGGAGAATATTCTATGAAATTATGAGGCACACTGCAATGAAAACACAGATCTGCCGAATATGGGGTACTGTTAAAGCACAAATTGAGCACAAAGAGCCATTTCATCGCCACATGTGACTGTGTTGTGTGAATTCACAAACAACTTTGTTCTCACTCCGTTGTTCTTTGAAGAGAATGCACTCACAGACCTTTCTGGTGTACTGTTTCGTCTTGAGGTTATCGAGGTCGCCACGTAAAGCATGCGACTCCTGATTTGGAAGGGTGCAAAAGTGTGGAAACTATTGTTTCCATGGAAAATTATGCAACATGTCATGAGGCTCGTCCGGTGGAAGATTTGTTTAATACAACCTTCTGTATCACCTGATCTGAATCCATGTGACCTTTGGCTCTGGGGGTATCTAAAAGAATGTGTTCACCAGGGACACATTCGGTCTCTACCCGCCCTAAATGCCAGTATACAGGAACACGTTGGTGAGAATCCATACAGAGCTACTGCTAGCAATTGTTAATCATGTCGTGTTAATAGCGGACCATCTTGTCGATATCTCCAGTGCTCACACTGAACTAACGGTGTAAGTGGCGGTTAATAATGAAATCTACATTATGCCTCTCTCGTTTGCCTAACCTTTCCTGCTCACGTACCGTTCCTAATCCATTACATCTGGAAACATTTATATATGTCTTTCTTGCATTCATAAGAGCAGATTTTTACGTTGTGAGCGTACATCTGTTCTGCTTTATCGCGTTAGAATACCTACCACGTTTCGTGCCATATGAGGATTACAGCCAACACTGTAACTCTGTGCGTGGATGCACTTTAATTAAATACCCGGTACATTATCGTCTGAAGACGGATAGTACTAAACTTAATTAACTACGTGCAGCTGTAGCGTCTAAGGCATCATTCGCTTTGAGCTTGTAGCAGAGACATCTTGACTGTACAGGGTAGGAAGTTACGAAGGTAGCAGAATAGTTGGCAAGGCTTTTATGAAGTCGGCGGAATATGAGAAATTGATGAATCTTGAGGAGACTAATCTTAGGCAACAGGAACTGCTAGGAACCCGGCCAAATGTAGTAAAAGAACAGGGAATGAAACAAGAGGATGCTGGCGCTAGAGAAAAGAAAAAAAGATTGAATTACTCAAGGCTTATCTTAGACAATCGGAGCTACTAGAAATGAGATCAGCTGAGACGAATGGAGGCTGAAGTCAATAAAAGGAATCAGGCTGAAGTGACAGACATGGTCACATCGTTCAGGAAGTTGGACACCATATTAAAGACCGTACTGAGGTGCAGGAGTTTATATAGGTTCAATAAGACAATGTCACTGCACCTGATTAAGATAAAGTACATATAACCCAGGAAGTTGTTCAGTTTGGGTTAACTAATGATGGATCAGATGTAACAGGCCGTTGCTGTGGTAAGAAAGGATCAGGAGAATAGTGATGGACAAATAATTAATGAAATAGATGACGTTGTGCCTGTTGTAGAACTGAGTCAGATGAAAGACATGGAATTGACAATGACTGTAACTGGTTTTTTGGAGTCTGATGTAAATGTTGTATATTTATTGATGATCAGCGAAGAAAAATTAGATGAAATGTCATATAATTGTGGGAACGAAAGCAAACTGACTGGTAATGAAACTGCGGTGTGCAGTCGAGTTTCAGTGCACAGTGTGGTTTGTGAACTAAATGGTTCAAATGGCTCGGAGCACTATGAGACTGAACATATGTGGTCATCAGTCCCCTAGAACTAAGAACTACTTAAACCCAACTAACCTAAGGACATCACACACATCCATGTCCGAGGCAGGATTCGAACCTACGACCGTAGCGGTCACGCGGTTCCAGATTGAAGCGCCTAGAACCGCACGGCCACACCGGCCGGCTTTGTGAACTACTGAGAAGTGATTCGTCAAGTATACAAAAGCAGAGGAATGAGTCCTCATTTGTATAATGCATTCTCTTGATCGTTTTTGAGAGCAAGGAACTCACTGTACATGTCTTTCACACCAGTAAAGATGAACATGCACTCATGGGTCTTAAGATATGCATTGTAGAACCCATATTTAACGATAATTTTCGTCATGTTTCTGTTGACGCTACGGCCTCTCAAAATGTGGGTACGTTTTTATCAACATACTGTACATAGGAAGAACCAGAATTACACCGACGGACTTTCAGAGGTGGTTTAGAGATACCATCGAAGTACGTTTTTATAAGGGACCCACGTTCTCTGTATGCTTATTACCGTGTCATACAATGCTTTTGGTTTCTTTCTCCAGCTCACTGAAAATAGTGCTCAGGAGTGCAAATGTCGTCGGTATGCGATGTATGTGTTGCTTGCACTCGTGCACGGGATCTGCACACTGGACTCATATTCAGGAGGACGTCGGTTCAATCCCGCGTCCGGCCATCCTAATTTAGTAGTTCCGTGATTTCCCTAAATCGCTCCAGGTAAATGCCGGGATGGTTCCTCTGAAAGAGCACGGCCGACTTCCTTTCTCGTCCTTCCCCAATCCGATGAGACCGATGACCTTGCTGTTTGGTCTCTTCCCCCAAACAACCCAACCAACCCAACGGTATCTGCTGCCTCATAACAAATTCCCTAGTTACCACGTTGCCCTCAAATTTTCATTCAGAACTGCTTTGTTCCGTCTAATGTTTTGTAGTCCGGCAAGGTAAGTAGTGCATTAACAGTGATGTTCACTGGTATGGATGATGATGTGGCTGACACAGCAGTTCGTGTAAGGGTTTACTAAATGTAAAGGAAGAACGGCAGTAAGACGCTGTACTGGAGCTGTTCCTGCACCGAAGGCAACCACATCACAGTACTTTCGAGTCTGTGGCTTCTTGTATTGTTGTGTATCGTACATTTTCGTTATTGCGTATTACCGAAACAAGGATGAATGCAGTAATCGAAAAAATGGTAAGTATGAGGTAAGATCAAAACGTTTCTGTTCGGAGGCTCTACAGTCCAATCAGAAAAAATCGCCGTTAGCGTTGAGGCAGTCTTCCCGCCGACGCTCCAGGTTGAAGATACCCGTTTGGTAAATCACAGTCTTTTCCTCCGTGAAAAAGTCCGTTATTGCTTGGTGCAAATCCTCCGTCAGCAATCATCGAGTTTTCAAGGCGTTTTTTAAGAGATAGGAGGTGTGATGACGGCATGGCCATAAGGCGGGTGCTCGAGTCTCTCCCACTTGAAGGATGAAGCTGACTACCAGATCGACTGATGTCTCGCGTCTCATCGCGACCATTACGGACAGTGGCGCACCATTCCCCAACGGTGGTTTTCGGCCAGCCGCGGTGGTCTAGCGGTTCTAGACGCACAGTCCGGAACCGTGCGACTGCTACGGTCGCAGGTTCGAATCCTGCCTCGGGCATGGATGTGTGTGATGTCCTTAGGTTAGTTAGGTTTTAGTAGTTCTAAGTTCTAGGGGACTAATGACCATGTTAAGTCCCATAGTGCTCAGAGCCATTTGATTTTTGGTGGTTTTCGACAACATTCTCCTCCGTACACATTCCTCATTCTCTGATGAACGTCTACCGGTGTTCGTTCTTCGGCAGCGAAGACGACTGTACGTTGGTCCTGTTTGGACGCATTTGTTAATAACGTCGGAGAGGCAGCAGTGCCACCCTAATCTCTTACTAAAGTTGGTGCTTATTTACTCTCATCGGAGTCGCGCTACGTTGCATATACGCTGCACAAAGCCTCAAAAACCCACTTCTTGACCGCCGCTTATTATGCTATGACGAGGCACCAAAGACCGTGGATCCCATATATCGAACTACTCAGAAAGTATCGGTGAATGAACTCTGAAATGTTGTAGATGGAGTACCCATTTATTCAGTATATCTCTGGAATTTTATTTGCAGTGTTCCTTCTACTCTTGAAATACACGATGTCCTAAAGAAGAATGCTGCGGTTTTAACGAAGGAACAAATCTCCAGAAACGTGCGGCTTGGTTAATGGGGAGCATCAATGAGTCAGAACGAGCGGCTGTGACGGTTTGCTTCGATTAGTTTCGGTATTAGAATACGGAAGATACGTATCTATTTAGTCGTCTGTATACTGCGTATGGACGGCCTGACGGCAACAACATTCGTGTACATGCGCTATATTCTTCCACACAGTTCTTCTGCGGTCCTTGTGTGGTCTGCCGGTGCAGCAACGTTGTTGACAGTAGTGCGACACCTACCAGTACACAGCTGCGGAAATGACTGGTGTTTTCATACGGCATAGCGGACTGCAATGGGAGAGCTGCTGGATGATGGTATGCGGAATGTTTCCCAAACTGTTGTACCCTACATCATTCCACGTTCGTGACCATCGGGAGACGCCTCAAAGAACCCACAAAGTTGTAAGTAGTTATGTGGTGTCACCGCCAGACACCACACTTGCTAGGTGGTAGCTTTAAATCGGCCGCGGTCCATTAGTACATGTCGGACCCGCGTGTCGCCACTGTCAGTGATCGCAGACCGAGCGCCACCACACGGCAGGTCTAGAGAGACGTACTAGCACTCGCCCCAGTTGTACGACGACTTTGCTAGCGACTACACTGACGAAGCCTTTCTCTCATTTGCCGAGAGACAGTTACAAGAGCCTTCAGCTAAGTCCATGGCTACAACCTAGCAAGGCGCCATTAACCATTTCTATAGGGAGTCTCACTTGTATCATCCAGAATGCTGTATACAAATAATGGATTAAAGTTAAGTATTCCAGCAGCTAAGTACTTTTCTTTATAGCATTCATTCCGTATCCTGTTTCAGACCTCACGCCAGCCGCTTGAGTTAAACGCGTGCATTTCGGCCTTCTCTAGCTATATAGCAAGTTATATTCTGTCTGAGGTGTGCCCATTGCAGAATAAAGTAATATCACTATCCCCAGTCTACCGATTGCCGTATGTTAGATGCCGATACGCAATGACGGACGTCCACGGTCGGCTCGATGACTAGAGTCGGAGGTGGACGTGCTGACAGTGTTCGAAAAGGACTCTGCCGCCAGCACTTGGCAGGTGGCACAGTCGCTGCACACTGGTAAAAGTGCCGTGTGGCGGGTTGTCCAGGTACTCCAGCTACAGCCATAGCATCTGCAGAAAGTCCAGGCACTAAGGGAGGAGAACTACCGATGACTGGTACAGTTTGTGCAGCGGTATTTGCAACAGTGGATATATCAGCCACAATTCCTATGCTTGGTGCAATTCATGGATAAGACCTACGTTTACTAGAGACGGCATATCAATCTTGCAGAACATGCATCTTTGGGCAGACGGAAGTCTTCGTGCGCATGTGATTGGCTCAAATAGTTCAAATGGCTCTGAGCACTATGGGACTAAACTTCAGAGGTCACCAGTCCCCTAGAACTTAGAACCTGACTAACTTAAGGACATCACACACATCCATGCCCGAGGCGGGATTCGAACCTGGGACCGTATCGGTCGCGCGGATCCAGGCTGTAGCGCTTAGAACCGCTCCGCTACTACGGCTTGCGCAGCTGGTTGAAAATCACCAACACAGAGTTGGTATTCACACGTTGGCAAGGATAACTAGTGATCACATAACAGGCCCACATCTACTTCAAACAGACTGACACCACCGAACTGCCTCTCATTTATCAGAGATATTTGTCCTGCACTATTGGATGTAGTTCCAATAAAAGATCGCATGGATCATCCGGCACCATCTGAACGGAGATCAAGCACACTTTGATGACGATGTACGGAATCACCTCAACGTCGCATATCCCAATTTATAGATTGACAGAGGTGGACCAGTTTCGTGATAATATTTAATTTCAACGAAAACTCATGTTGAGTTATTGTGGAATTCGCTTGCACCTCAGACTTATCCGGTGCCCAAGCCGCGTATTTCCAGATATGGGGTGCTTCTCGACGACTGATCAGTATAACAATATGCCTTATCGAAACTTCCTGGCAGATTAAAACTGTGTGCCGGACCGAGACTCGAACTCGGGCCTTTGCCTTTCGCGGGCAAGGGCTCTATCGACTGAGCAACCCAAGCACGACTCACGCCCCGTCCTCAAAGCTCAAACTTTACAGAAGCTCGCCTGCGAACCTTGCAGAACTAGCACTCCTGAAAGAAACGATATTGTGGAGCCATGGTTTAGCCACAGCCTGGGGGTTGTTCCTGGAATGAAATTTTCACTCTACAGCGTAATGTGTGCTGATATGAAACATCGTGGCAGATTAAAACTCTGTGCCGGACCGAGACTCGAACTCGGGACCTTTGCCTTTCGAGGGCAAGTGCTCTACCGACTGAGCTACCCAAGCACGACTCAAGCCCCGTCCCCACAGCTTTAATTCCGCCAGTACCTCGTCTCCTACCTTCCAAACATTAGAGAAGCTCTCCTGCGAAACCTGCAGAACTAGCACTCCTGAAAGAAAGGATACTGCGGAGACATGGATAAGCCGCAGCCTGGGGATTGTTTCTAGAATGAAATTTTCACTCTACAGCTGACTGTGCGCTGATATGAAACTTCCTGGTAAATTAAAACTGTGTGCAGGACCAAGACTCGAACTCGGGACCTTTGCCTTTCGCGGGCAAGAGCTCTATCGACTGAGCTACCCAAGCAGGACTCACGATCCATCCTCACAGCTTTAATTCGGCCAGTACCTCGTCTCCTACCTTCCAAACTTTACAGAAGCTCTCCTGCAAACCTTGCAAAATGGCTCTGAGCACTATGCGACTTAACTTCGGAGGTCATCAGTCGCCTAGAACAAAGAACTAATGAAACCTAACTAACCTAAGGACATCACACTCATCCATGGCCGAGGCAGACTGCAGCTCCCAGAACCGCACGGCCACTCCGGCCGGCCGCGAACCTTGCGGAACTAGCACTCCTGAAAGAAAGGATATTGCTGAGACATGGCTTAGCCACAGCCCGGGGGTTGTTTCTAGAATGAAATTTTCACCCTACAGCGGAGTGTGCGCTGATATGAAACTACCTGGCAGATTAAAACTTTGTGCTGGACGGAGACACGAACTCGGGACCTTTGCCTTTCGCGGGCAAGTACTCTAGCGACTGAGCTACCCAAGCACGACTCACGCCCCCATCCTCACAGTTTTAATTCCGCCAGTACCTCGTCTCCTACCTTCCAAACTTTACAGAAGCACGCCTGCGAACCTTGCAGAACTAGCACTCCTGAAAGAAGCGATATTGCGGAGACATGGCTTTGCCGCAGCCTGGGGGTCGTTACTAGAATGAAATTTTTACTCTACAGCGGAGTGTGCGCTGATATGAAACTTCCTGGTAGATTAAAACTGTGTGCCGGACCGAGACTCGAACTCGGGACCTTTGCCTTTCGCGGGCAAGTGCTCTACTGACTTTTATTTCTTTTATTTATTAAGGAAAGTAAACATTTGCTCCAATTTGTAATAAGCATAGAATGGACAAAGTATATATCATTTCTAGGCTGCCGTTGATCAATATAAGAAATGAAATGTCATCTTCTTCGGTGTTTTTTTTTATTTTTTGTGGCAAGTAGTAAACAGAAATTTTATGGTGCACAAAAGACTATCACTTCATTGTTGAAGGAAAGTTGCTCCGCTGCTCTGCGAGAGAAGAAAAATGTTAAAACGAAAATGGGAAAAAAATGCCTTCTGCATTGGTGAGCATCCGAATAGTATCTTAAAATTTCGGCTAGAACTAAAGTCCCAGAAAGCAAATAGGATTCATACATACAGGTCACTGGCAATCTCTGCTATCCGAAATATTGTATTTGAAGTATTTAACCGTTAATTATGATTTTCAGCATATTTCCAAATATCCTCCTGTAGTCACAATGCTGGCTCATTTTAAAGTGTTCAGTTTCTATCTAATAATAATAGTCTAGGAAAGTAGCATGCCAATTCTGCATAATAAACGAAGCTGTGTGGCCCATGATTCACGTTGCAGCGTTGTTTTTTGCTCGTGGATATCTCAGTTTTTGTGGCTGAATGATCTCTAAAAGTTCTACACCACTGGGCGTCGTAGGGTCTATCACCGACAATCGTTGACGAAGAAATGTAGTAATTCCTTCTGCATGTCCGCACGTGAACCTATGAATAAGCGTATCGACTCTTCCGCATGCGTCACAATTGGGCGTTGGATGAAGTCCTATTTTATGTAGCTTTTCATTCGTTGCTACTTTATCGTTGACTGTTAGATACCAGTCGGCTATGACGCGTGATGGTAACATGTCGCTGTGCACATTCCGCCATACTATACTCCAATGTGTATGTGGATGTTTTTCTTCGAGACGATTCCTGTGGTTTGTTGTCATGAGAAGGTCATAAAGCTTCCTGTTCGTCAGGCTTCCGTTGTCGACGATGTTGTGTCGAATGTAGCTCATTTCCATGTAGTACAGTCGCACATGTCGATAAGAAAGTGGAATGCCGGCGACATTAACGGGTGGGTCAAGGCTTTGAGGCTTCCACCGCTGAATGAGGTTTGTGATGATACTTGTCCTCCGGGTACGAAACTCCTTCCTGATGCGATTTAGGAGCAGGGTGACACATTTTTGGTGTACTTTAATGAGGTTAAGGCCACCTTTGGATGAAGGTAAGGTTATGGTATCGAATTGAACTTTGAAAATGTGCCCCCTAAAAGGAAACCAATATAACGCTTGTTGTATACTCTTGGCTAGATGGTCGGAGATTGGAAGAATTTGCGCCAAATAATTCATCTTGCTCGTAATGGCGATCTCGATGGTCTTAACTTTCTGTAGTATGTTCAAGTCACGGTCGGAGTGAAGCATCAAAGCAGCACGTAATTTATTAAGCATGTGTGACCAGTTCTTCGTCAGGAATTTTTCTGGTTTGGCCTCAAAGGTAACACCGAGGGTTGTGTGATAATCCTTCACCTTGCACCAGGTAACAAGGGATATGTCTCCGATGCCGCCACCGATCTGCAAAGCTGTGGTTTTAGTTCTATTTAGTATTGCTCCTGAAAGAAACGTGAATGTTTGTGAAAGAGTTTCCGCTGACAGAAGTTGTTGCGATGATGGCACAGTTACGCATATATCGTCATCATACGCAATGCATGGGATAGTGACAGAATCGACGCTAAGTCCGATCCTGCTATGCACTAAGTTGTTCAGTAGCGGCTCCACTGCAATGGCGTACAAAATCATTGATAGAGGACATCCTTGGCGGATGGATTGCCCAATGGAAACTTCTTTTGTAAATTGGCCATTAATGAGAATCCGTGAAGAGGCGTTTGTAGTAAGTTTGCGAATTAATTCTATGAGATGAGGTCCAAATCCTAGTGTCTTCATGCTTTTAAAGAGGAAGCCATGACGTACACGGTCATAAGCCTTCACAAAATCTAGAAAGATCAGAGCGCCCTGTCCTTTGGTTTCAGCATGTGAACAGATGATGTCCCTCAAATCGCAGGCAGCTGAGATGGCACTTCGGCCTTGCACTGCACTGTACTGGTAACTGCCTAAAACCTTGTACATAACAGTTTGCATCCTTAGCTTAATCAATCTGGTGATGATTTTGAAATCGGCATTCAGGAGTGTGATGGGTCGCATGTTTTCGACCTTCGTGCTGTTCCCTTTTTTCGGTAAGGGCAGGATGATACCTTCCGTAAATGCCTTGGGTATGACTGGAGGTGCCAGAGTTCATTCGCTATCTCGAGGAGTGTCGGACCGAGGAGGTTCCAGTATCGCTGGTAAAACTCAGCGCTGAGACCGTCGGGTCCTGGTGATATCAGTTTCTTTGCACTGTGGACCGCCAGTCGGATTTCGTCCTCTGTGAAAACAGATTCCAGATTTGCGTTATCCTGTTGCGGCAAGCGACAGCTCAAGGTCCTAAGACAATCGTCGCACGAGTGTTCATCAACGGATTGCTTCTTGTAAAGTTGACCATAATAGTCGTAGACGTGCGAGATGATGTCACGTTGCTTCGTGATGGCATTCTCAGCGTCATCAACTACGGCTTCAATCAACATGGCTTTACACCGTTTCGTCGTTCTCAGGACGTGGTACACAGAGGCGGCAACGTCAAAAACGGTTCAAATGGCTCTGAGCACTATAGGACTTAACATCTATGGTCATCAGTCCCCTAGAACTTAGAACTACTAAAACCTAAGTAACCTAAGGACATCACACAACACCCAGCCATCACGAGGCAGAGAAAATCCCTGATCCCGCCGGGAATCGAACGAACCCGGGCGTGGGAAGCGAGAACGCTACCGCACGACCACGAGATACGGCAACGTCCTTGGGGTGGGCTCGCACGATGATGCCTTGCATTCGTTGGCGTTGTATCGTCGTGATTTTCGCTTTATATCGTTTGATCTTTACGTCGATATCGCGAGAAGGATTTTTAGTGCGACTGTACAGTTCTCTCAAACAGCGATAATAAAATTCAATAGTCCGTTTGTGCCAGAAGCTGTTTTGTCGGGCGTAGCTCATGAGGGTGAGGCGTAATTTAGGCTTAGCACACTGAATCCACCACTGTAGAACGCTAGCGTAACGACGTCGGCGCCGCTGGAGCTGTTGCCACGTTATGTTCACCTCCTCTTCAAGTTGGGCATCCTGCAGAAGGCTGACATTCAATTTCCAGTAGCCTTTCCCGCGGTGAATTTGCTGGCGTTGTAGGTTAAGGTAACACTGATACGCACAATGGTCGGAGATGTTGACAGCAGCTATGTCACAAACAGTTCACAAGTGTGTCGCCGAAGGGCATCGGACACATAGATCCTATCCAGTCGACTGGCAGAATGACTGGTTACGTAGGTGTACGCTACCCGTTCACCGTGCAGTTGTTCCCATGTATCGTGAAGACGCATGCCATGAATTAAATGTTCAAGTTCGATACATCTGTTCGTGTTAGGAGTTTGGTCTCTGTCGTTAATTACACAATTGAAGTCACCACCAAGGATGAGATGTGCACGATAAGCGCTAAGAAGAATGGGAACCTCGTTTTCATAAAATTTTGAGCGATCTCAATTATGAGTGCTACCTGAGGGGGCGTACACGTTAACAATCTGCACACCATTCACTCGAAGAGAAATGCCACGACCACTAGGCAACCGCTGCACATTCGTAAAGGGTATACCGTCGCGCAAAAGTATGGCTATGCCTACAGCATCCTGGAGACTGATGTTATCAATAAGAACGTAACCGGGCACTTCTAAGACTGTGACTACCTCCTGTAGGAGGGCAATGTCAAGGCTAATACCAAACAAGAAATCAGTTAGCGAACGGAGTTTCACCGCACTTTGAATTCTATTGACGTTAAGAGTGGTAATATTGTAGGTTTGGCTGTCGCACATGATGGTTCAGAGGACAATGAGCTCTGAGTGTTGGATCGTCCTTCTCGACGGCTTTGAACCAAATTCGTTGGTAACGTCTGGAGTACGAAGTGAAATGTCAAAACCAATAACGGGTCAAGGAGTGTAAAGGTCGCAGCGCAGTGGTCATGCGCGAGAGCAGCTACTGCTGCATCTCCTCGTCCTGCCGCCACCACGGCTCATTGCTGTCGGGGTGCTGTGCGGTGCGCGCGCCGCCCTGCCCGCCACCGCCGGTTGAGTCTGTCAGCGTGGCCGCATCCGCCTGGCCACCACGCGGGGCTGCGACTGACGTCAGCGAGTTCCTGCGGGAGCGCTGCTGCAGCCGCTCGCTACTCTGTTCGCTCTTCCTCTTAGCCGTTACGGTGCTCTGTTCCCTCTCGGCGCTCAGTAGTGCCTTCAGGTGTTCGGTTTGTTCACGAATGCGTTCTTGCCTCGCGGTGTCCTCGCAGCGCACGGAGCAAGATGATTGAGGTTCAGTCCCGCTGCCACTTTCTGACATGTGTACGGGTCTCAAATCATCGGACTTTTCCTCTTTGCTACTATTCCCTTTGCTTCTCCTTCGGCGGCCTTTCTTCGTTTCTGCTGCAGTCTCTACCGATAGGGGTGGTTAAGGCAAACTGATCTGCACCCGCTCCTGCGTCTTAAGTTTCAGAGGTGGCTGGCGCATCGTTGGTATCCAGCGGTAACTGCCCCGGTGAGGATGACGGTGCCGAATCGACGTCCGTCCTACCGCGAATGTCTTTGACACTGCATTCCACCTGAACTGGCATCTCCGCCTCGCTAACATGTTCCGGCTGCCGGGTTGATGGTACAGTCCCCGCGACTACCTGACTCAATAGCGGAACAAGCTTTTCACTACCGTCTGCAGGACGTTCTCGTGAAAGTTGAAATGGACGTCGACGTGTGCAGTTCATCCGCAGATGCTCTGTTGAATGGCAGATCGAACAGGTAGGGGGTTGTCCAATGTAACTTAACTGTGCGCGACAGCCGCCAATGGTAACATACGAAGGTATATGCTTTTTCAAGTCTACACGTACACTTCGCACCCCGCTGTTAACTTGGTAGCGATATGCATTCGACCATTTTTCATTTGTAACAGCGCCGTACAATGACAGAGAACGTGTAATCAGATCATTAGGGCACTCAGGTGGCACATTAAATACCCTGACGGTTCTCATTCCGTATCCCGAAGGCACGATTTGGACATTACTAATACTGCCATCATTATGACGAAATGGTCTCACACCAGCATGCCCCTCAATGAATTTCTCGTAAGTGTCACTCGAAATAAATTTGATAAATGATAAGTACTGCAAAAAGTCCAACTAGAACGTGTCGACTATATCTTAAGGCAATTTCAAATCCTCAAAAATCCACTCATGAATTTCAAACGCCCTCGGTCGCAAGGCAGCGCGATCGAAAACACACTGAACGCTGTTCGCTCTGTCAATTGTCGCCATCGTACTTACAACAGTGTTACAGAAACAAACGTTAACAGCGCTCGCACACGCTGCTCAGCTCTCCACCTCAACACTGAATGCGACTGAGCTACCCAAGCACGACTCACGCCCCGTCCTCACAGCTTTAATTCCGCCAGTACCTCGTCTCCTACCTCCCAACATTGCAGAAGCTCTCCTGCGAACCTTGCAGAACTAGCACTCCTGAAAGAAAGGATATTGCAGAGACATGGCTTAACCACAGCCTGGAGGTTGTTTCTAGAATGAAATCGTCACTCTACAGCGGAGTGTGCGCTCATATGAAACTTCCTGGCAGATTAAAACTGTGTGCCGGAAAGAGACTCGAACTCGGGAGCTTTGCATTTCGCAGGCAAGTGCTCTACAAAAATAAAAAATAAAATAAAATAAAAAGAGAGTAAGTAGGTTAAGTTAGGGTGAAATTGGCGGTGGCCACAATTGTTTTTTTTTTTTTTTTTTTTTTTTTTTTACATTAGATAGGATTTTGGGCGAAGGAGTGAAGTGGAAGAGGTCTAGGAAAAAAAACAAATACAAATATAAAAAAAGGATTATGAGAAGAAATAGATAATACGACGTCTAAAAAAAAATCTGCGCACACTTCGCTGTAGAGTGAAAATTTTATTCTGGAAACAATCCCGAGGCTGTGGCTAAGCCATGTCTCCGCAATATCCTTTCTTTCAGGAGGGCTAGTTCTGCAAGGTTTGCTTCTGTAAAGTTTGGAAGGTAGGACACGACGTACTGGCGGAATTAAAGCTGTGAGGACGGGGCGTGGGTCGTGCTTGGGTAGCTCAGTCGGTAGAGCACTTGCCCGCGAAAGGCATAGGTCCCGAGTTCCAGTCTCGGTCCAGCACACAGTTTTAATCAGCCAGGAAGTTTCATATGAGCGCACACTCCGCTGTAAATTTCATTCTAGAAACAACCCCCAGGCTGTGGCTAAGCCATGTCTCCGCAATATCCTTTCTTTCAGGAGTGCTAGCTCTGTAAGGTTCGCAGGAGAGCATCTGTAAAGTTTGGAAGGTAGGAGACGAGGTACTGGCGGAACTAAAGGTGTGAGGACGGGGCGTGAGTCGTGCTTTGGTAGCTCAGTCGGTAGAGCACTTGCCCTCGAAAGGCAAAGGTCCCGAGTTCCAGTCTCGGTCCAGCACACAGTTTTAATCAGCCAGGAAGTTTCATATGAGCGCACACTCCGCTGTAAATTTCATTCTAGAAACAACCCCCAGGCTGTGGCTAAGCCATGTCTCCGCAATATCCTTTCTTTCAGGAGTGCTAGCTCTGTAAGGTTCGCAGGAGAGCATCTGTAAAGTTTGGAAGGTAGGAGACGAGGTACTGGCGGAACTAAAGGTGTGAGGACGGGGCGTGGGTCGTGCTTGGGTAGCTCAGTCGGTAGAGCACTTGCCCGCGAAAGGCATAGGTCCCGAGTTCCAGTCTCGGTCCAGCACACAGTTTTAATCAGCCAGGAAGTTTCATATGAGCGCACACTCCGCTGTAAATTTCATTCTAGAAACAACCCCCAGGCTGTGGCTAAGCCATGTCTCCGCAATATCCTTTCTTTCAGGAGTGCTAGCTCTGTAAGGTTCGCAGGAGAGCATCTGTAAAGTTTGGAAG